>NC_058411.1:79154621-79350800 GCF_002201575.2 Neomonachus schauinslandi
ATTGGGGAGGGTATGTGCTATGGTGAGCGCTGTGAATTGTGTAAGACCTGTACCTCTGAAATAAATAATACATTATATGTTAAAAAAAAAAAAAAAGAAGAAGATAGCAGGAAGGGAAGAATGAAGGGAGGGAAATTGGAGGGGAGACGAACCATGAGAGACTATGGACTCTGAGAAACAAACTGAGGGTTCTAGAGGGGAGGGGGGTGGGGGGAGGGGGGTTAGCCTGGTGATGGGTATTAAAGAGGGCACGTACTGCATGGAGCACTGGGTGTTATATGCAAACAATGAATCATGGAACACTACATCAAAAACTAATGATGCAATGTATGGTGATTAACATAACATAATAATAAAAATAAATAAATAAATAAATCTTTAAAAAACAGAAAAAGTCAATAAATGACTTAGAAATAGAAAGTAGTGGGGCGCCTGGGTGGCTCAGTTGGTTAAGCGACTGCCTTCGGCTCAGGTCATGATCCTGGAGTCCCGGGATCGAGTCCCGCATCGGGCTCCCTGCTCGGCGAGGACCCTGCTTCTCTCTCTGACCCTCCCCCCTCTCATGTACTCTCTCTCATTCTCGCTCTCTCAAATAAATAAATAAAATCTTTTTAAAAAAAAAAAAAAAAAAAGAAATAGAAAGTAGTGTTCATTAAAATTTATATATTATAAATGTTGATAAATCAGTTTCAGCAATAAATATTACTGAAATATTTAGTAATTTATTTGGCTTTTAAGTCTATTTAATTCTAGTTTAATTAAAAGATAAGTGCAGGGGCACCTGGATGCCTCAGTCGGTTAAGCATCTGCCTTCAGCTCAGGTCATGAGCTCAGGGTCCTGGGATCGAGTCCCACATCAGGCTCCCTGCTCAGTGGGGAGTCTGCTTCTCCCTCTGCCTCTCCCTCCCACTGCTCTGCAGGCTCACTCTCTCTCTCTCAAATAAAATCTTTAAAAAAAAAAAAGGTAAGTGCAAAAATATAAACCATAAAAACTGAAGAAAATAGAAAGTATTTTTATTGATTCTGTGACTTTTTAAGCTTTAAAGTTAGATAAGAAATTATAGGAAAACTTTAATTTGACCACATAATACTTTGTCTTTATATGAGAAAACACCTTGAGCAAAATTAAAACTGTAAAAGACATCTAATTTTTTTGTAGCAGAACCTTAATTTTCCTTTGGGCTAACAATGTGCTCCCTCTTGGCTTTTTTGAATGTCTCTATCCCTCCAAAAGTGGATGAACAAGGTCAATATGGCCATTCCCACATTCTATATTCCTGGGCAGAATGACTGTGTCAGGAATGAGCACGTGGCTGTGTCCACCCAGTGATACTCATTTGAGAGACTGTACTACAATGACTGGAAAAGAGACACTTCCTTCACTGAGTGATTAAGAAGACTGGATCTCTGCATGGTCATTTTGTCACCAAGAGGAAAGATCTGACTGAATTGCATCAGTCCAGAGGACATCCAAGCTGAGAAATGGACAGTCTGAGTCTGGATGATGATATCAAGTCCCTGAACTCAGCACTACGTAAGGTAGTTCTTGGGAGCCATCAGTGAGTCAGGAAATTCCCATTTTTTGTTAAGCTAGTTGAAGTGGCTTTCTGTTTCATATAACCAAAAAGCATTACAGAGAAGCGGCTGCAGCTCTGAGTGGAGGAGGCAGGAAGCTAAGCATTGGCAGGGGCCGGGAGGGCACCATGCCCGGGATCACCACCATCGAGGCAGTGAAGTACAACTTGCAGGTTCTGCAGCAGCAAGCCAATGATGCAGAGGAGAGGGCCGAGCACCTACAGCAGGAAGTGGAGGTGGAAAGGTGGGCCCAGGAGCAGGCTGAGGCTGAGGTGGCCTCCTGGAACCAGAGAATCCAGCTGGTTGAAGAAGAGCTGGACCATGCCCTGCAAAAGCTGGAGGAAGCCGAGAAAGCTGCTGATGAGAGTAAAAGTATGAAGGTTACTGAAAACTGAGCCTTAAGAGATGAAGAAAAGATGGAACTCCAGGAAATCCAATTCAAGCAAGCTGAGCACTATGCAGAAGAAGCAGATGAGAAGTATGAAGGGGTGGCTCAGAAGTTGGTGATTACTGAGGGGGACCTGGAATGTAAAAAGGACCGAGATGAGCTGGCAGACTCCACTGTGAGGAGGTGGATGAGCAGAAAAGACTGATGGACCAGAACCTAAAGTGTCTGAGTGCTGCAGAAGAAAAGTACTCTCAAAAGGGAGACAAATATGCAGAAGAGATAAAGATTCTTACTGATAAACTCAAGCAGGCAGAGACCCATGCTGAGTTTGCTGAGAGATTGGTAGCCAAGCTAGAGAAGATAATTGATGATTTGGAAGATAAGCTGAAATGCACCAAAAAGGAGCACCTTTGCACACAAAGGATGCCAGATCAGCTCCTGCCTGACCTGAATGGTATGTAGAGCACCCCAGTCCCACCCTGCAGCTGTCTTCCCCCTGACACCAGCTCCAGCCTGAGGCCAGCCTGCCCAAAGCTGGCCTTGAAACTGATGGCTGATCTTTAACTGAAAGGCTGCTTTCTCCTTTTGCCATTTTTCCCACCCCAACCCCAGTGTCTTTTTCACTAGTGTCCATCTCTCCCCAGGGATTGCAGTCAGGCTTGAGGCTGAGCACCTTTGGGAATAATATTTAAGGGAATGTGAGCACAATGTGAAGTGTCCTTAAAAGTATGTTGTAATGGGGGCGCCTGGGTGGCTCAGTCAGTTAAGTGTCCAACTCTTGATTTCGGCTCAGGTCATGATCTCAGGGTCATGATCTCAGGGTCACGATCTCAGGATAGTGAGATCAAGCCCCACCAGTCCCACAATGGACTCATGATCAGCTGGGAGTCTGCTTGAGATTCTCTCTCTCCCTCTGCCCCTCCCTCTGTGCATTCTCTTTCGCTCTCTCTCAAATAAATAAATATTTTTTTTAAAAAAGTATGTTGTGATGTACACACTTTGTAATTACCTTTTTCATTGCTGTTGATGTAGTGACCATTTGTAAAACATTCTAAATAATTCCGCAGTTCTGAAGCAGCAGTCTAACCCCTTCCTCACATCTGGAAAGTCACTTTTCAGCTTAATGCATACTGCCCTCTCCACAGAGGAAGGAAAGCAAAAGGGGCCTGCCTTACTGAGAGCCAGAGCCCAGAAGGAGACCCATTCTGGGAAACATCATTGCTCTGTTCAATATACCAGCCAAATTAGAAAGGTGATTCCAGAAGGAGTTAGCCAAAATGAGTATGGCTCAGGTATTCAGCTTATCTTTGAAAAACTTTACTTTTAATTTTTTTTCATCAGAAGTGACCAAACAAATAAGATATTGAGACCTCTACCTGAGACCAACCCCTTGTCCTTTCTTTACCCCTTTCCCAACCACTCACAGAATGGTTCATCATGTCCCCCTTATGTTGAGGTGACCACTTACATGCTTTCCAGCCTCCTTGAAAGAAAAAAGAAAATTGTGTTTGCCACTGATTTAGCCAAATGAAATAAACTCACCTTATCACTCTTTTCGGGGTCTGAAGCTGCTGTCTCTAAAAATGCCATCTCATCATGCTTTGTATCAGTGAGTGCTAGAGAAATCTTGAATAGCTTATGTACAGAATGGTTTTTAAATTTTATACTATTTTGAAACTTTGCTTTTTGGGGGCAAAAAAAGGGGGGGGGTTGGGGCACATTGGCCACCCTGTCTGGCTGAGAACCCTACAGTCTTTGGGCTGACAGTGTGCTGATCTTTTAAAGTTTCTTTCCCTACCCAATTCCCCTTTTTGGTGAGGTTTCTCATATATATGTGATAAGTACATAAATTTTTATAAGTATATAAGTTACTTAGATAAATTGGTATTTTACCTCATAAAAAAATGAGTAAGAGTCAGATAAAATGGCTAATAAATATGAAAAATTTTAAATATATCACATTATCAAAGAAATAAAACTGAAGCATATTTTAGATACCATTTTTCACCCAAATATTTACCCAAAATTGTGATAATCATCCAACACAGAAACAAAGATGAGATAAGAGAAGCACTCTGAAGCACTGCTTGTGGGAATATAATTCTGCACAGATACTTCTGTTGGTTGAAAACCTCAGGAGCTTCCTGGGTAAAATCTGAAACTGGCCCCCACACAGAGGGCAAGGAGAGACTGAAGAAAGACATATATACTGTCTTGATGATGACAGCTTTGTACTAGAGCTTGAAATCCGGAACTGTGATGCCACCAGCTTTGCTTTTCTTTTTCAACATTCCTCTGGCTATTTGGGGTCTTTTCTGGTTCCATACAAATTTTAGGATTATTTGTTCCATTTCTTTGAAAAAAGTTGATGGTATTTTGATAGGGATTGTATTAAATGTGTAGATTGCTCTAGGTAGCATTGACATCTTCACAATATTTGTTCTTCCAATCCATGAGTATGGTACTGGCACAAAAACAGACACATAGATCAATGGAACAGAATAGAGAGACCAGAAATTGACCCTCAACTCTATGGTCAACTAATCTTCAACAAAGCAGGAAAGAATGTCCAATGGAAAAAAGACAGTCTCTTCAACAAATGGTGTTGGGAAAATTGGACAGCCACATGCAGAAGAATGAAACTGGACCATTTCCATACACCACGCACAAAAATAGACTCAAAATGGATGAAAGACCTAAATGTGAGACAGGAGTCCATCAAAATGCTAGAGGAGAACACAGGCAGTAACCTCTTCGACCTCAGCTGCAGCAACTTCTTCCTAGAAACATCACCAAAGGCAAGGGAAGCAAGGGCAAAAATGAACTATTGGGACTTCATCAAGGTAAAAAGCTTTTGCACAGCAAAGGAAACAGTCAACAAAACCAAAAGACAATGGACAGAATGGGAGAAGACATTTGCAAATGACATATCAGATATTGGGTTAGTATCCAAAATCTATAAAGAACTTATCAAACTCAACACCCAAAGAACAAATAATCCAATCAAAAATGGGCAGAAAACATGAACAGATACTTTTCCAAAGAAGACATCCAAATGGCCAACAGACACAATGAAAAAGTGCTCAACATGACTCAGCATCAGGGAAATCCAAATCAAAACCTCAATGAGATACCACCTCACACCAGTCAGAATGGCTAAAATTAACAAGTCAGGAAACGACACATGTTGGCAAGGATGCAGAGAAAGGGGAACCCTCCTACACTGTTGGTGGGAATGCAAGCTGGTGCAGCCACTCTGGAAAACAGTATGGAGGTTCCTGAAAAAGTCAAAAATAGAGCTACTGTATGACCCAGCAATTGCACTACAGGGTATTTACCCCAAAGATACAAATGTGGTGATCTGATGGGGTACGTGCACCCCGATGTTTATAGCAGCAATGTCCACAATAGCCAAACTATAGAAAGAGCCTAGATGTCCATCAACAGATGAATGGATAAAGAAGATGTGGTATATGATATGAGGAATTCTTAATTGCAGGAAACAAACTGAGGGTTGCTGGAGTGGGGGGTGGGGTGGGAGGGATGGGGTGACTGGGTGATAGACACTGGGGAGGGTATGTGCTCTGGTAAGCGCTGTGAATTGTGCAAGACTGTTGAATCTCAGATCTGTACCTCTGAAACAAATAATGCAATATATGTTAAGAAAAAAAAAAAAAGAAGAAGAAGGTAGCGGGAGGGGAAGAATGAAGCGGGGGAAATCAGAGGGGTAGACGAACCATGAGAGACGATGGACTCTGAAAAACAAACTGAGGGTTCTAGAGGGGAGGGGGGTGGGAGGATGGGTTAGCCTGGTGGTGGGTATTGAGGAGGGCACGTTCTGCATGGAGCACTGGGTGTTATGCACAAACAATGAATCATGGAACACTACATCTAAAACTAACGATGTAATGTATGGGGATTAACATAAGAATAAAAAAAAAGAAAGAAAGAAAAGAAGAGGTGGTATGTATATACAATGGAATATTATGCAGCCATCAAAAAAATGAAATCTTGCCATTTGCAATGACGTGGATGGAACTAGAGGGTATTATGCTAAGCGAAATAAGTCAATCAGAGAAAGACATGTATTATATGATCTCAACTGATATGAGGAATTCTTAAACTCAGGAAACTGACGGTTGCTGGAGTGTGAGGGGTGGGAGGGATGGGGTAGCTGGGTGATAAGACATTGGGGAGGGTATATGGTACGGTGAGCACTGTGAATTGTGTAAGACTGATGAATTAGAGACCTGTACCTCTGAAACAAATAATACATTACATGTTAAAAAGAAGATAGTAAGAAGGGAAAAATGAAGAGGGGGAAATCGGAGGGGGAAATGAACCATGAGAGACTATGGACTCTGAGAAACAAACTGAAGGTTCTAGAGGGGAGAGGGGTGGGGGGATGCGTTAGTCTGGTGATGGGTATTAAAGACGGCACGTATTGAACGGAGCACTGGGTGTTATACGCAAACAATGAATCATGGAACACTACATCAAAAACTAATGATGTAATGTATGGTGATTAACATAGCATAATAAAATAAAATTTTTAAAAAAGACATATATATAAATACACACAAACACACATACACTTAAAGGCTCCAACACTTAGTTACAATAATTCCACACTTAGGAATCTATCCTAAGGAATAATCTGAAGTAAAGATAAAACATTACATATAAGAAACTTCAAAAATCATGTCTTTAAAAATGACATTTATGAAGATTTTAAAAGCATAGTAAAATATTTTCATTATATCATTAGGTCAAAAAGGCAGTAAACAAACCCATTTTCTCAGAAATATAGGAACTCTTAGTAGGTGTAGACTGTCACAGACTCAAAAGCTACTCTAATTGGAAAGGATTTCAGAGGTACCGTGCATCAACATTTCTCCTAACACAGCTATCACATCGTGTGATCTAGGACAGAGAGTCATTCCTTCTCTCGTTGAAAACCTGCAGTGAGAGTGCATTGGGCAGGCACAGAGCTCAGAGGCCTCAGAGCTCCAGGTGATAGTTCCTTTTTATAGTGACTCAGCATCTGATGCTGAATTTACTATGCTGACTCAACTCTTGGTAACTACTTTTATCCTCTGGAGCAATGAAAATCATGTCATGGGAAGATCATGGTGTTCTCTGTTTCCCCTACTCCCTTGAAACTTAATTCTATTTTCATATTTTCAGTTCTACCCTTTCCAGAAGGGAGATCAGGTTCTCAGAGCCAACAGGAGCAGAATGTGACTTTTGTTTTCTCTGTTAACTATTGATATTTCACCAGCTGTCCTTGAAAGGAGTCTCATCCCTCTGGACTCCTTGTAGGATATCTGGCAAGCCGTACCCTTTCTGGGCCAGCAAATTTCCCCCAAATGGTTCATATTAATTTCAGCCCACTTACCTTTAGTTATATGACTCTGATTTCATTCTTTTAGGATAGACACAGCAATAGTGATTTTATTTCATATTCTCCCCCCTTTCTTTTTCCTCTGGATTGAAGTAGGTTATCAACTGGGAATTTTCTAGGTTCCCCAAAACTGCATCTAAGACCAAGCTGAAGACTAAAACAAGCTAAGACCCCCATATTCTGATATGTAGAATATCCCTACAGGGCTAACAGACTTCAGTTTAGAACAACCTTACTACTAAGCATTACCACCTCTCCCTGGACAATGTAAAAAGAGAACCTAGAGGGTAGTGAGAAGAGTAGCCTTTTAAAGAGACACTATTCCAAGAGGGAGAAGGGAAGTAGATTATCTTGTTACCTAAAACCACGGGAAGTTGTTCAGAAGCAATCCATATTAGGAACAGGAGGTGTCTATAGGAAGGGAAGTTGGGCAGTTTATTTTCCAGTTGGCAGTCTGTTTGGCCAGCACACCTGGGCTACCTGAACCATAGAAAGAGAATTGGAGAACATGGTGGGAGAAGAGGCAGCTGTGAAGCTATCTGCCCCATTATTTGACATGTCACACATGGATGACTTTCCAAAGGGTGAATAGACAGGAGAAAAGTTGCTGAATTCTAGCTGTCTTTCCAAACTTCATCAAGAAGACTGACCACCAGGAAAGGGACCCAGGTTTTTAGGGTGGACAACTTTTGGAGGGGTTAAGGAAGTGGAGAGTGTAAAGCCTTATTTCTCACATCAGGAAGTATACATTAGGAAGGGAAGGACTTTGGAAACCCTCCAAAGAACCTACATATGGGAGGACAAACAACTACATGCCTGCCCCCAAAGGCAGTAATGATTACCTTGAACCAAACAAATGAGGACAACCAACCAGTGAGAGAACTCAATCTCACCACAGGCAGTTAAATAGGAAGCATTTACTCTTGTCCCTTTCCTTCTACCTTGCCTAAACATGACAGAAAAACTCCTGGCCAGAAGCTAGAATAAGAAGTCAATTCTGTGTAGAATGAAGGGGGAAAATGCTTTGAATTTAATTTAATATTAAAATTTTGAAACAAGACTATTTTAATAATTCAAAGTGACTGAAACCTTCTGCAACTTAGCCAACATATTACTAAGGTACCTGTTATTAATTATTTACAATGAAGTACTATAATACATAATTACATCAAAATACAGTGAAGAAGAGCAGTAAATTAGAAGCGTATACCCAAATAAATCGAAAGTCTTCAACAAATATAGTTCTGTATTCCCCTGCCTTCATCTTTTCGAATAAGGGCAGCCCAATATGTTGTCTCATTTTCTCTCCCTTGCCTAGATTATATTGTGGTTGCACACTCAGGATACTTACACCTTTTGGTATCCCTTACAGAAGCACAATAAAAATACTTGAAAAAACAATCTGAATTCAGAGTCCTCAAAGGGTCTCTAGTCTACCCCTTGTAATGCAAGAGTTCAGATATGGCAGAGTGCTTCTGTGTAGACTACCCAGGATGATTGCAGGGCCTTCATAAATAAGCAATGACTGATGGAGTAGAAATGTGGTTATGTAACCACTCAGAGAGAGGGCCCTGGAACTTTTCAGCAGTGTGAAATATGGAGGGACTTCATCCCAAAGGGAGATTCAAGATGCCTAGTTCAGTAGAGGGCCAGGGGGTGATTTTATAGGTCACCATGGACAACATCATTTGTAATATCTCCCAACCCATTCCCATAATAACTTGCACCAAATTCCACTAGAAGGGGCAATATAGGAGTCAAAGGGGTGGGAAGAAGAATTATTAAATTAAGATAAATTAGGAAATCAACAGGCAGACTATGAAAATAAAAACTCAAAATCAGATTATTGTTATAGGAAGGAAAAAAAAAAAAAAAACAGTTGTAGCTAGTGGAAAGAGTGTTCTTCCACACTCCACACCTCACCAGACTAACACTAACAACATTATAGGGTGACATTCATTTCATGAGTTGTGCCACTATAAGGCAACAACAAATTCTGCAGCCTGCATGAAAGTCAGCCCACCTCACCAGAAATGTCAGCATAAAGAGATTCTAGAAAGCAACAGAGCACAGACTAGCACAAAAAAAAGTTTGATAAAAATGTGTTAAAATGAGAAGGAATGGTGAAATAGAAAGATTTTTAGGGACATCAAAAAGAATGTGAATTACTCTGAAGATCCTGCCAAGAAAAGGAATTTCATAGATTGCATGGATAGGGATTTGAAAAAAGAATACTTTTATAAATACTTCCCTTTATTATTTATTAATCTTACTATTTTGAGTATATTGAATCCCCAGGTTACTTGTGGTCTGGAAGATTTAAGAACTTAAAATTAAGGTAAATATCAATGGTTGAAAACTTAGCATTTCTATTTTAACTGGGACTTTCAATATCTTAGACCAAAGTCATAATCAACAAGAATTTCAGGTACCACTACAGGGAGAAGAAGAACCTTTTGAAAATGGACCGTATATTTATAAAATTCCTAACTATACTGGCAGCCTAGCACTATACAGTGAAATGCTATTTTTCTATAAAGCTGATATTCCTGACCAATGTTATCAAGGGAAATATTTTGAGTTTTTCTTTCCTTTTTTTTTTTTTTCACAGTCATCAGTGATGAATTTGAGCTGATCCAACACATGGCTCAGACGCTGTGACTACTAACTAAATGAAATGGTAGCCTGATGATCCTCAGGTCATACTGCTCTGATTTTGGGGGGGAGGGGGGAAGGGATAAATCTTACATGAAATTTCATATAGCCAACGAATAAAATAAATTTGGCAAGTTATTTCAGAATATTCCAGCTGAATATTTCATATCCAACTATTTGTTATGAAGCCTAAGTGGAAACCCTAAAGTGATAACTTCTCCATTTTGAATATTTTGTTTGAAAAAAAAAAAAAGAGGAAGGTGAATTTGCCACTACAGGATTAGTATAAAAGCTGAAACTTACTGCATTCAAAACTAAGCATGGCGTCTTAGTTGGGAATTAAAAATATCTCTGAATTATAGTACTTTTTGGAAATTAAATAAGGAATTGGGCTGGGATGCCACATGTAGCTTGACTAAAGACAGCACAACAGCAAAGCAAATAACATGCACTTTCACACACCCCCCAACAACCTGGGAAATAAGCACAGACAACATATTCAAGGGCTTAAAATTTAGTTGTAGGAAGTTTACTGCAGCTAAATAGAGAAGAAAACAGCTGATCCCATGGGAAGCAAGGAGATGGCAAAGTAGGGTACAATTAAGAGCATTTACCCCAAAGATAAATGTAGGGATCCAAAGAGGTACGTGCACCCTGATGTTTATAGCAGCAATGTCCACAATAGCCAAACTATGGAAAGAGCCAAGATGTCCATCAAGAGATGAATGGATAAAGAAGATGTGGTACACATATACAATGGAATATTATGCAGCCATCAAAAGGAATGAAATCTTGCCATTTGCAACAACGTGGATGGAACGGAGGGTATTATGCTGAGCGAAATAAGTCAATCAGAGAAAGACATGTATCATATGATCTCACTGATATGAGGAATTCCTAATCTCAGGAAACAAACTGAGGGTTGCTAGAGTGGTGGATAGTGGGAGGGATGGGGTAGCTAGGTGATAGACATTGGGGAGGGTATGTACTATGGTGAGCACTGTGAATTGTGTAAGACTGATGAATCACAGGCCTGTACCTCTGAAATAAATAATACATTATATGTTAAAAAAAAAAAAAAAAGAAGATAGCAGGAAGGGAAAAATGAAGGGGGGGAATCAGAGGGGGAGACAAACCATGAGAGACTATGGACTCTGAGAAACAAACTGAGGGTTCTAGAGGTGAGGGGGGTGGGGGGATGGGTTAGCCTGGTGATGGGTATTAAAGAGGGCACGTACTGAATGGAGCACCGGGTGTTATATGCAAACAATGAATCATGGAACACCACATCAAAAACTAATGATGTAATGTATGGTGATTAATATAATAAAATTAAATTTAAAAAAATTAAAATTAAAAAAAAAAAGAGCAGTAGCAAAGCTATTCACCATTACTATTTGTTTAATCCAGTCACTCTGAGCAAAGGTAGCTACAACAAGGGAACTCTTCTGTCTGGGGAATTCAGGGATTTCCAGCACAAAGACCCATCACTTGAAGGGCAATGTGACACAGGATTCCGACAGATTTGATGGCTAATGGACGGGGGAATAAATTCTCCCAGAACGCTCCCTGTTCAAACCATTGGAAATGGAGGCGCCCTTCAGATCATCTGTATGCCTGTTTCTTTTTTCCATTTTCAATTTATAATAACAATAACGACCTAGACATAGGACATTTCCTGGGCTTTAATGACTGTCTGAGGTTAATGGCCCTCAACTACACCTCAGGCCATCAACCCCTCCCAGCTGGTCATTAATCTCCAGGAAATATCCTGTTCCAGGGTCATTATTGTTTCAATATCAACTATACCTTAAAAGCTTTATGGATTCTGCAAATACAAATCTCTTGCCAATAGAGGTTATAAAACCTGTTTAGAATTCTGAAATTATCTTGAATTTGACCTCTCAGAGATGTTTTGTTCAAAACTAAAATCAGCTTAAGAAAACATTCACCTTTATCTTTGTTTATTTACATTTTTACAGGAAAGAGGTCTATTAAAATTACAAGGACCCAAATAAAAATCAATGAGTATTGGAAGAAAGAGATCGAATTTAAAGATGAGCACCCTCTCTACTGAATTATAGCATAACTCAGTCTTTGAGAACACTCTGTTATCTGTGAAACAGCTCCCAAAAATGCTTTATGTGTTTAAGTGTCACCAAACTATACCCCATGCATAGAATTTTCAAAATATATCCTAATTATAAAATCTCATTTTCCACTTTCATAAAAAAATACCCCAATTTATACATTAATATTATTACAATAAGCATTCCATCCACAGCAGAATATTCCACATGAAGAGAAGCTGCTGAAGCAGGGGTAAAACACAACTTTTGGAAGGGACAGCTATTAAGATTCTGATTTGGCAGCAAAGCAGAGGATGGTTGTACAAAAAACATTTGAGATCTAGAGAGCTGGTATAGAGACAAAGGAGGGGGACAAGGCAGGTGATTAGAACCAAGGAAACCCAACCAATGGTAACAGGGGCATATTCCAGTAAGCAGGAAGACCATAAAGACATGGGGATTTGGGCAGGCAGAACCTTGGAAAATTGTGGAAGCACTGATGGGCCCAGCTTTGAGGAAGAATTTAGGGTCAGAGATCCATGTATCAGGTTCTAGCAAAAATAGTCTAATTGCAGGATAAATCAGTACCATGTTCCCAGGGAGGCTCGTGACAGAATTCCAGACCCTGAAACTGAGGAATAAAATAGGACACTGGTCATGGGAATGATTACTAGCTCAGGTACGAGGCTGAGAGTACAGAGTCAGAGAAAACAGGCACGGGGGCTGGCTAGATTCTACATGAGTTAGATTCCTACAATCAGTGAGGGGAGTTTTCCTGCAGCCTGGCACACAACTGAATCTTGGAGCTGTCAGGCTGTGGAGGAAAAAGTCAAACAGGTTACACATAGCTATCTACTCGAATATCCCATTTTGAAAAGGAAGGGGAAAAAAATTAAAAACCTTGCTTTTGAGATAATATTTGAAGATTTTACTCTAAATCATGTAAGTGTGGAAACTGCAAGGTATCAGGAATCAAAGCAGGGCATAGAAGAAAATAATCACTTCCCAGAACTTTCTAAATTAACTTTTCATCAGAGGGAAATGAATCATTTAACTCAAAAAAATGGAATGATCTATTATTGTTTTCCTATTTAAATGCTATCATAACACTTTCTGTAAGGACCAAAGTTGATATATTAATTGGTACTGAAATATTTTAACAGTAAAATCAGGAAAGCGTAAGACAAAAGATGAATTTGAAACAGACCCTGAGATAAGGACTTGAATAGAGTTTATTTGGAGAACTTCTTAGATGATTCTTAAACTCCTCACCAACTTTTAGAATTAGTGTAGAGCTAAGATTGGAGAAAAGATTTCTTCAGAGGGCTGTGCTGTGCCTATACCCACAATGGCGTATAGACCCTCCCTATCCTAGTGAGATGTGAATTCAAAGGGAAGGATGGGAGGGCTGCTTCTCCCTTTGCCTCAAGATAAGTGAGGTAGGCTGAATGATGACCCCTCCCCCAAACATGTCCATGTCCCCATCCTCTGTGGGTATGTTACTTCACGTGACAACTGGTCTTTGCAGATGTGTTTAAGGATCTTTTTTTTTAATAAGCTTTTATTTATTTATTTGACAGAGAGAGAGAGACAGCAAGAGAGGGAACACAAGCAGAGGGAGTGGGAGAAGGAGAAGCAGGCTTCCCGCCAAGCAGGGAGCCCGATGTGGGGCTCGATCCCAGGACCCTGGGATCATGACCTGAGCCGAAGGCAGACGTTCAACGACTGAGCCACCCAGGCGCCCCGTGTTTAAGGATCTTGAAATGGGGATATTATCCTGAGTTATTTGGGATGGACCAGAGGTTATCATCAGGGACCTTGTAAGAGGGAGGCAGGAAGGTCAGAGTGAGAGCAGACAATGTGACCACAGAAGCAAAGGTCAGAGAATCAGAGAGATTTCAAGATTCTACACCTCTGGCTTTTAGAAAGAAAGAAGGGGCCATGAGCCTAGGAATGCAGGTAGCCTTTGGAAGCAGGAAAAGGCAAGAAAAGAGATTCTTTCCTAGAGCCTCCAGAGGAAAGTAGCCTTGCCAACACCTTGATTTTACCCATTGAGCACCATGTCAGACTTCTGACCTCCAGGACTACACAATGCATTTGTATTGTGTTAAGCCACGATGTTTGTGGGGATTTATTTTAGCGACAATAGGAAATTAATACAAGAAAGGGGTTTTTGGAAGCCCATTAGGAGATCTTCCTACATGTCCTCAAATGCACAGGGAATACTGGAGAACACTGTCAGACTGTCATCTAGAAAATCTAAGGGCATGATACAGGTTAGTTAACTGCTTTGACAGCAGAGTAAACAAGTGGGAGCTGGCCTGTGTTCCAGAACCTGTTTAGACAAAGAATACGTGCATGTGTCTGCCTGCACAGGATTGCCTCAGGTCTCATTCGTGAGAGCCACATGCAAGGCCAGCTTCGTGGACGTGTTCTGCTGTCACTGGCTTAAAATTCTTAATTTTTGAGAGAGCACCCTGCATTCTCAGAGTTCTACAAAGAGTGAACTCAGTTCACTATGTTCTACAAATTATATAGCCAGTCTTGGCCACCCAGGAGGGCAAGTGACCAGCAAAGAGAAGCTGGCAGGATGACAAAAGTCTTAGTGGCCGAGGGAGATGCAAATGAATGAATGGATTAGCCATGCATGCAATTGTCCCCGTCAGAGTTAGTTTCCAGTTATGTCATGAGAGTGGTTAGGCTACCTCCAACAACTAAAGAGCATCTACAAGAGAAAGTATCAGGTCTAAACTCCTATGGGTCCTATGGACCAGCACAACAAAATCAGTCAAGTAAGGACTTTAAAGTCCCCTTTCCTCTTTTACCTTGTCTGACTTATAGCCAGCCTGGAGGAAAGGAGAGGTAGATGTGCTCCCTATGGAAAGAGATAAGTCAACAAGCCCATTCCCAGTACAATCTTTCTACCCACAGTAGGCCTCAGCTGCCAGAGGACAGAATCCTCCACTCCACACCAAGGGCAGAGTTTTTATTATGACTTGGTACTGGATCCTTTGATTACTGAACTAGAACATCATTTTGTGACTGAAAGCAATCAGAAAATGTCATGGGATTGCCACATTTCCATTTACGGGAAGAATTAGCCCTAATGAAAACAATTTGAAAGAACAAGGAGAGGCCAAACCATCTATAGATTGCAGATATTCAAAGCAATGGCTACATAAGTTAAAGTGGAGGAGTTAGGGACAAAAACCCTCTTGTTACAGGTATGATAAGACATCGTTCACCAAGATTTAATATTGCCTTTATAAACCCAACAGAAAGTAATATAAAGGGAAAAGAACTCCAATATACAATTTCCAGTGGGGAAAAAATGCATGATAAAAACCTGAGCTTCCATTCCAAATGGAAACATAAAGTAAAATATCTCCCCTGAGATGTCTGATCATAATGCACAGTATGGACAGCACTGGGGGCTTCTTCCTCCCATCCATCCTTCACTGCTCCAGAATTATCTTTCTCAAGTACAGTGACCATGTCACTCTTCTACCTAAAAGTCTCTAATGCCCCTTGGGGTGCCTCAAGATGAAACCTGGCACCCTGAGCACAAGTATGCCCGGCTCCTCAGCTGACCTCACTGTCCGTCTCGCACCATGCCACATACGCTCTTAGAGCACTAATCCCCAATTCATCTTCCCCCAGAACAACTGTCTACTTAATATTTTTCTTTAAACCAAATACCGTTTTTACTCCAATAAATTTATTCTCATTCAAAGCAATGTTTCTTTTTTTTTTTTTAAAGATTTTATTTATTTATTTGACAGAGAGATAGAGAGAGAGAACAAGTAGGCAGAGAGGCAGGCAGAGGGAGAGGGAGAAGCAGACTCCCAGCTGAGCAGGGAGCCCGATGCGGGACTCGATCCCAGGACCCTGGGATCATGACCTGAGCCGAAGGCAGCCGCTTAACCGACTGAGCCACCCAGGCGCCCCCAAAGCAATGTTTCTAAATCAAGTTTTAATGTACTACTTGTAGCTTTACTAAATATTTAACTATCACTATTTAAAATTAACTTTTAAAATAAAAAATGTTCCCATGTCCCACCCACTTAAACTATCAGTTACAAAACTAATTGTTCATGTACCACACATTGGGATGTGCTACTTTAGACAAAAAATACAGTGAGGGGCGCCTGGGTGGCTCAGTTGGTTAAGCGACTGCCTTCGGCTCAGGTCGTGATCCTGGAGTCCCTGGATCGAGTCCCGCATCAGGCTCCCTGCTCAGCGGGGAGTCTGCTTCTCCCTCTGACCCTCCCCCGTCTCATGTGCTCTCTCTCATTCTCTCTCAAATAAATAAATAAAATCTTTAAAAAAAAAATACAGTGCATTTTCACCACTCACTGTGCCTTTGAACCTGTTGTTCACTCCTCTTAGAGGATCTTTTCCTATTCTCTATAAAGTTACTCCCTTCCTTTCAGACTCAATCCAAAAGGCACCTCCCCTTTGAAGCTTCCCTCACTCATAAAGTGAGATGCTCCCCACTTGAATCCCAACGCAATTTTTAGCTGCCTCCACCATAACATTTATCACATTGTAGTGCCTCATGAAACTGAGTACTCAAGTCATCTTTGAGACATCCTGTTATCTACCTAGGTACTCAGAAAAATATCTGCTAAATAAATGAAGAATGATGAATTATATAGCCAAAGCTAAGCTAAACATACGTCACTCATAGTATAAATATTCCAGCATAATATTACTTCTGTTAAGTTAAAGACATCCTAACTCCTCAATGTATGAAAGACTTCTTTGTAATGATCAAAGGGGACCAACTGGCAAGTTTAAAGGTGTTCCCAGTACCCAGCAGAAAGAACACAGAAGAACTGAGAAGGAAGTATAAAATTACACTAGATTTCAGTGTAACATTTTCACAAAATGTTAGCTTGCAGAGGCCCTAGTTATCCCTTTTAGGAACCCTCCATTTAATGATCACTTCCTAACTGCAAACTTTTTAAATTAAAGCTACAGAAGCAAATTTAAAATAAAGCAGAGTTATCAAAGCAGAGATTAAGCATGGTTACTTCTGAAATGACCTCATTGAAAACAAAAATTATGCCACTAACAGGTGAGACACCCTGAATACCTGCTGGTCCCTAATACCAGCCCTGTGTTACAATCGAGGAAATGTCCTCTTCCTATTATACATTCCTAGGCTTACAGAAGAATGAACCAGAAAATATTGAGAGATGTGGTCTCTGTTCAGGACTCATAGCCTCCAGAATTGTGAGAAAATAAATTTCAGTTGTTTAAGCCACCCAGTCTGTGGTAGTACTTTATGGCAGCTCTAAAAAGTTAATATAGGTACTATCCCGGCCTTCAAGAGAAGATAGGTATACAAAAGATAAATAGTATGATGAGAAGGGTATGATGAAGCAGATTATGAATACTATCAACTGAGCAGAATTTTATGAAGCGATTAAAATTATAATTATAGGGGCGCCTGGGTGGCTCAGTTGGTTAAACGACTGCCTTCAGCTCAGGTCATGATCCTGGAGTCCCAGGATCTAGTCCTACATGGGGCTCCCTGCTCAGCAGGGAGTCTGCTTTTCCCTCTCACCCTCCCCCTCTCATGCTCTCTCTCTCTCTCTCATTCTCTTCCTCAAATAAATAAAATCTTTAAAAAAATAAAAAAAATAAAATTATAATTATACAAAGTATGCAGCAACCTGGGACAAGTTCATAAAAAATATTAAGTGAAAAGGCAAAATACCACAGTATATCTATTCTATGATAACTCTAAAAGATGGTTAACAGGCAAAAAAAGAAAGAAAACTTGGAAAAAATACAGGGTTTTTGCTGAAGTGAGATCTTTTTTATAAAGATTTTATTTATTTATTTGACAGAGAGACACAGCGAGAGAGGGAACACAAGCAGGGGGAGTGGGAAAGGGAGAAGCAGGCTTCCCAGGGAGCAGGGACCCTGACACGGGGCTCGATCCCAAGACCCTGGGATCATGACCTGAGCCGAAGGCAGACACTTAATGACTGAGCCACTCAGGCGCCCCTGAAGTGAGATCTTTGATGAACTTTCATTTTTAGTTCCTTACTGCTGTTGTAATAGCAATGACGCAATAAATTTAGAAAGATTCAGTTTTAAAAGAAAATACATAACTTTTTGTCAATTTAAACTACCATAGTTTACTGGATATTAAATAATGACAACATTAATTACTGATATATTCTCTTTTTTTTTTTTTGTTTCACATTTCAGTTTAGTTCAAGTTTCTGCTTTTGAGAAAGCTATTCTGAGAAGACTTCTGAAAGGAAATTCAAAGATTTTATGAGCCTAAACACTGTACAGAAACAGTCACTAAAAATAAGTAAGGACATCAGGAAAATAGTGTACTTGATTCTGTATTTGAAAACAGATCTAAAATGAGGTTCTACAGCCTTGCGTGGCTATGAACCTCAAAACCAGGCTCATTTGTAAAAATATCTGAGTTGATTTTGCCAAAGTAAAGTGAGGACAAGTGAAGTGAGCAGAAGAAATAGGTGTCCATCCCCATGAGGCAGCAGAAAGGATCAGGGCCCAGGCAGCCTATCAGGGACCCATGTACCTGACCAGGGCCCTTGTGCAGAAGGGGGAAGCCCCAGCAAAAAGAGCCCAAATGTCCAGCCTGTGAAAAGAGGCTGTTTGCACAGCAGACTTCCACATAAAGGCCACTGCATCCCTGGCAGCAATGCAGCAAAATCTGCATCTCTCCATGACTTTTGCGCAGGGCAGGGTACGGCATGGAAAAGTTAACAAGGTGGAAACAGCTGCCCCAAAGCTGTACTGGGTGTTAATCAAAAGCCACCTCCCAAATAGCAGGAAGGCTTATATCAAGGATCTTAATTTGCCCCCAAGGCCCTGTTTTTACCTTGATTTAGCAGTTCTCACTAATGGCAATCTGTTGTCTTCATCCCATACAAGGCCCCAGGCTTGGGGTTCTGTTGCTCCTATGGGCTTGCCTTTGGTAGTCCCTCAAGGAGAAAAGCTCCCCAGGAAGGAGATAGATAGAGCTTTATTTTTATCCCAGTTAAAGTCTCTATCCAATACATTAATTGCTACGATAACCTTGGTCCAGGGCATTTCCTGGAGAAGCTATAACCAGCTGGGGTTAATGAACTCTCCCTACCATTAATTCCTAGAGAGGCCATTGGCCTGAATTGTTACTTAATTACTCTTCTGTGTACAGCTTCATAAAGCAATGAAATGCCTTCTTTCAGGAAGAAGGGAGATGGTAATGGGGGTCATCAGAGGCCATTAATTTTACAAATAGTTTGTTAGAAACTACAGTATGTTAAGAAGTCACTCTGGCCCACAAATCAACTCAATGCAGTCCTTATTAAGTAAAGATCTGAAACTTCCAGGTTTCCGTAATTTGCACGTGCAAAAAGTTACAAATTGTGCAGAATCTGGCCAAAATGTACATACCAGATAAGATAAACTTACTCATTTATTTTGTTGCTTGTGTTACCCCTTCCCATCCCTCCGACATGTAACCTATTACACCCTAGAATGTAAACTCCATAAAGGCAGGGGCTTTGGGCTATTTTATTCACTATGTGTCCCTAGTACTTAGAACAGAGCCTGGCAAAAATAGGTGCTCCTACAAAGTTTCACTGTTTGTTGAATGAATGAGTAGTTAGTTGGCTACTTTATGGGATTGGGCTGCTGGTGTTAGGACCCAGAGCTCCCACGTAAGTCATACTTGGGCAGGGAAAGTGCTCAATCTGCCAGAGAAATAAAGACAGAGGCTATCCCTTCAAACTGCCTAGAAATCAGAACCATTGAAACTACCACCACCAAAGGGAAGAGTTGGCCATGAAACATGTATCCATCTAGGCTCTGAACTTGGCACAAATGATGAGAAACCATTGCCACCCACCCTACTGTGACATACTGCCCCACCCAACCTATGTCAATAGCCAACTCATGACCCGATGGAAGGTTCTGAGATTCTATTGGATGGTTCCAGTGGGGAAAGATTAAACTCTTCAGAAGCTAACAGACTAGGGCAGAATCAAGAAGACATCAGAAGGGAAGTAGAGTTTATTGGAGAAAAGGAGGCAACTAAGTATCAGAATAAGCCAAATTATTTACTCCTGCTTATTTTTTCTGAGTCCTATTTAATACTAGAGATCTTAATATCTGGAGATCCTTGCAGAAGCCAGGCGAGAAAGCAGAGAGATTATTTTTCAGGGCAGTTATGCACATGTATCCATGCCCATGGGGTCTTAAGAGAAGCAGCTGGGCACAGAGGGAAAAAAAAAAGAGATTTAAGAACAACTGATAACCTCTGTTGATTCCTATTGCCATGTAAACATTTTCAAAGGATTTTGTGTTGGTGAATCATCTCAGTATATGGCTAGCTGGATATATATTGAATTTTCCAGCACTAACACTCTATCTTCACTGTATCCTTACTGAGGCATAATCATATCATGGGCAAAAGAATCAGAAGGCTAAGTTTTATTATGTCCAAAATGTAGAAGTGAGAGGAAGGAAACCAGTTAACTTAACTTTATTCCTATCTTCTGGGACTCTCAGGTAGTTACTGTGTTTTATAAATGGACCTATTTCCCCAATTCATTAGATACATCTCTGCTGGTATTTTAGGGAATCTACAATGGAAGAACACAAGAACAATCAGCTAGATTATGAGTAAGTAGTCATGATTATGCAAAGCCACATCCAAGGACCAAGGTATGAAGCATGTCTGTTGTTGATTCCTTTCTTCATCTTCTAGTCTCCCTCTTTCCTTCAGCTCCTATCCATCCATCCTTCACTGCACTCCGCCCCAAGGGCCCCATGCCCTCCGAAGTGATAGCCATTGCAAATCCCCCATCCAAGCCAGCCCTTCCAAGGTAGGACTTTTCTCTTCCAAAATCATCCCTCATGCCTACTCAAAATTCCCTCTGCCTCACTATCTTATTTCCAGTTAATCATTTTAGAAAGAAACCAATTAATTAAATGGCACACAAGAAAATGAAAAATTTATTGAGAGGTTCTCATGTGCCAGATAACTTTCTAGACTACACTAGCATTAAGTTACCATTATTTCATTCAAATTTACTTCAAAAAAATGTCTGCACTCTTGAAAGTGAATGCCTGGATTACTTCTGTGTGTGCTCAATGGAGTGACTCCCATAGTAGATTCTCAAGCTTTCTAGCAGGCAGTGAAGTTTTCAGATGTGGGAGGTGGGAAAAGACTGAAGCCCTAACTGGTGGTGGAAACTTCTTGTGGCTCTGCATAAAGCAGGGTCCAACCATAAATCATGTACCAGCTAACTGAATAAAAGTACGTGATAAAAGTGTATCGCATGAGCAGGTTTTGTGAACAATTTGAGAAACCATTCTCTCCAATGTAAAAGGCTATTTAAGGAAGCAAAACTTCTCCTGGAACCAAAGTGGAGGTGCACTATTATGCTGAGCACTTTGGACGAGAAAGGCTGGGTAAAACCTCCCTTGCTGAATGAGTTAAGAATTACTGAAACAGGGTGCCTGCGTGGCTCAGATGGTTAAGCATCTGCCTTCAGCTCAGGTCATGATCCCAGGGTCCTGGGATCGAGTCCTGCATCAGGCTCCCTGCTCAGCGGGGAGCCTGCTTCTCCCTCTCCCTCTCTCTCTCTCCCTCTCTCTCATGAATAAATAAAATCTTTAAAAAAAAGAATTACTGAAACAAATTGTAGAACATAATTAAGAAATGCAATTTCATAAAAAGGAAAAAGGAAAAGTACACTCCCAGAAATAGCCAGGCTAATGAGTTACATGTCTTCTAGATATCCTCTTTGGTACAAAGGTTATTGATCTTAAGATAACTGGCCCTTGTTCATTTTGGGGGCTGAGTTTATAGGTCAGAGAAAGTGGAAATCTTAAGATTGGTCCAGTCAAAGAGGAACATTAACAGTTTGAACATGGACCTTGAAAGGGATATGCAGAGAATAGATGAAGCAAATCAGGAACTTCTTCTCAAAATCCACAAGAAAGAAAACGAGATTCAGAGGTGAGTGTTGGGGCTTCATGAGGGATGTTCATAATCCAAAGAACCGGGTGGAGGAAAAGAAACAAAACTGAATTTTCCAGCTTACTCTGGCAACCTGTATCTTATATAACAAAAAAAATTCTTCTTCATTCTTTGGTGTTTGTCTGTGGCTCAAACCCTGAAATATAGCAAGTTTCAAAAAGAATCCTAAGAGAATGAGTGATACTTACCTGACCTGAAAGAACACTGGGGTGTCTGACATGGGAATCATGTGAATCTTCCTTGTCTTATCTTTAAAGTGATTATTATCCTAAGGATCCAGGAAAGAAAGGATTTCCAACTTGAGATTTGTATTTACATCAAAATACCCTTAAAACTGACATGTGTTTTATCAGTTTGAAGGCTGTCATTCCTCATAGTGTGTGCTTATGTTATCCAGGCTGGAAAATGAGATCACTCAGACCGGAGACTTGGCTGAAGATGAGGAGTGGGAGAAGGAGAACTGCACCACAGTGGAGAGGGAAAAAGCCTTGCAGGAGCTGGAAGAAGAAACAGCTAGACTCGTAAGCAAAAAGCAGGGAAGAGTCATTTGATAGGTTTTATTCCTCAGCACTGTCAGATAAAATAGTGTCTCCTTTTTACATACAAAGAATAGCCAACTCCAAAGTCATGGCAGAATGTGTTCTTGCATGGGAAGGGGATGTGTGGAGGGTAGGGTTTCTCTGGTAATATTTAATATTACCAGGAAGCCCTGCATGTGGTGATCCCTGGTAAGTTGGTGTGTCCATACTGAGAACAAACCACAGGTCCTTTACCTGACAATATGCAGGAAGGTACAGTTACTGCAGGAAAATATCGCTGGGGTGAAATGGAGAACAATCAACTGAATAAAATCAGATGATGGTATGCAGATGCACACTTACACTCTGCTTCTTTCTCTCAACAGGATAGGAAGAATGAAACTCTGGTCCACAGTATAGCAGAACTTCAAAGAAAGGTGGAGTGGGGCTCTTGTGTTCCTGGGTGTCCCCAAGCAGCCCCAGTCATCAAAGAGGCAAGGGAGGGAAAATGAGGCCTGTGCTGGGGATGGGTACTACTCCTGCTCCACTCTCCTGAGGCTGAACCTCATGACCTAAATGCCATGGATTTTGCCTGCAAGTGTCAGGTGAAAAGAGTGCATAGGGTATTCCAGGTATTCAGTGATCCCATGGGTTCTTCATTCTATCACAAAGAAATGGATTCCAACAGACACTCTGTTGAAGGAATTGACTGGGACCCTTGTGGTGAGAGGTTAATTTTACTTGCACTAGAGACTTTTAAAAATACTTAATGCCAAAAAGCTCCCTCTTCTTTGTCCAGGTATTCTCTCTACCTCAACTCCTGGTCAAAACACAGTGGACTTCTTTATGATTACTCTACTTTCTTACCCATGCCTGCAGCCCTGAGTAATCCAGCATGGATTAGGGGGTTCAGGGAAGTATTCCTGCTTTGAGCAAACTCTAGTTTTGGTGGTCAAAACTAATGAGAAGATGGAGGTAGAATAAAGATGTTCCCAAAGACACCAAGTATCCACCAAGGGACCATCTCCTGGCAGCTTTAATCAAGGCCAAGTTCCTGGCTCCACACACCAGAGAATGTCTTTGTCTTCCATATTTTTTAATTTGATTTTTTTTTTATTTGAAATGTATTTTTTCTATTTGAACCCATAGCTTACAAGAAAATCACATAAGGCAACCAAGTGTGAACAAGACAATACAAAGGGATCCCCAGAAGAGTCAAAGGTAAACAAAAAAGCAATCTCGAATGGGTTTGGGCTGCATGACCAGGAAACAAGCCTTCAAGTGGAAACACTGTCAAAGTTGGGACAAATTCTTTGTAGTTTCAGCCATGCCAGGCTTAAGCCTCAGCCGCTAAGTGCTTAATTCTCTTCTGCCCTTAGTAAGGAATTTCACTCTGAAGCCATATATTTTGTTCTCTCTCCATCAAAAAGAGCAGAACACAAATGCACAAATGCATATTAACATTAGAGGCAGTTGAAGTCCCTCATTTAAATCCTGGCCCCAGAGGTACTTAGAATGATATATGAAGGTGGGCAATTTAATCAGTCCCTCCCAGCCTCGGTTTGAAAATTGAATGAAATTGTGTATATAAAATACAATTTTGGGGGAGTTCTAAAACAATTTTAAGGTGATTATTTAAGTGTCTGGCTGAAGCACATATATGAATTCACAGAGGCAGAGTTTAGATTTGTAAATCTACTGTGTGCTAGGTAATTTACACACCCTGTCATTGACTCCAATCCAGAAAAGGATTCATTCAATTGGTCCTTCAAGTATATAGTGACCTCTCCTAAGTGTATCATATAGTGCTTAGCATTTCCCTAATTGTGTTCCAGAGCTAAGAACCTGAGCACAACCACAACCCATCTGATCAAAGATATAAGATTTAGACTTTTTTATTCAGAGAGCAGATAAAGTTCTTACTTGATCATTTCTGTAGGATTATCTCTTTGTCCTTGCCTTACCTAATTTCTCTTTTGCTTCTTTTTTTAAAAATGATGATGATGATTATTTAGTAATCTCTATATCAAACGTGGGATTCAAACTCATGACCCTGAGATCAAGAGTTGCATGCTCTTTTGACTGAGTCAGCCAGGTGCCCCTTTGCTTCTTTTTTCTTAAATTGATAGTTATTTTTATATATTTCATATAAGAACAACTAAAGAGAGACTTTTTCAGTCTCTATAAAGATAAAAATTATGTTTCACTACTTAACAGTATAATATATAATGGGCTTTTAAACAGATTGTCCCTATTTCTCAATCTCTCTTGCTTCTTAAACCCACATTTAAGCCAATACTTAAGCCCACACTGTGTGCATGAAGCCTCTGAAGATATGGACACACTAAAAATAGAAAATGAAAGAAGAGAGCATTACTGCCCTATGTTTTGTTGGCCAAATTAGTGTTGATAGCCATAAAAAAAGAGGAAGTCCAAAGCCATCAAGTAAGCTTGCTTGGGCATGCCCATCCAGGAAGCTTATTTGGAAAGAAAGAAATCTGGAAGCCTGTTTGTATCTCAGGAATAAATTCGAACTAGACTAGAAAGGAATGTGAAGCTCCTTGACTATCCTTGCCATAAAACTGCAGCAATCAGATTGATTTTCTTCCTTCCTCTGCCCAAAACAAGTTTTGCTAACAGAAAGCCTGCCAGAAACTAGTGCTGACACTTTAAGTCTGGCTATGCTGGCCACGTCAGGTGAGCTAATTCCGACAGACTCTAGATAGAGAGTTCCCAGTATAACATTGGCCATTATTTTCCTGGCAGCACTCAGCCCAGCCCTAAAGAGTTCCAGAGTATTATCAACCCTTTGAATTACTCCCTTCTGCCCACCTATTTTGTAGAATTCTCAGGTGGTATCTCTAATTCTATGAAATATACATAATCTGTTGCTTCTGTTCCTCTTGCATGCTGGTGATCAGTTCAGTAGTTTAATAGGATGCCTGCCTCAACTCCTTGTGACTCAGACCACTGTCTTTAAAATACAGTCCTTAGGGGTGCCTGGTGGTTCAGTCAGGTAAGCATCTGACCCTTGGTTTCAGCTCAGGTCATGATCTCAGGGTCCTAGGATCAAGCCCCATGTCAGACACCAGGCTGAGCGTGTAATCTGCTTGAAGATTCTCTCTCTCTCTCTCTCTCTCTCTCTGCCCCTCTCCCTATGTTCACTCTCTCTCTCTCTCTAAAATAAATAAATCTTTAAAATACAGCCCTTAGCAAGTGAAATAAGTCAAAGAAAAATAAATACCGTATGATTTCACTCATATATGGAATTTAAGAAACAAAACAGAGGAACATATGGGAGGGGGGAAAAAAGAGAGAGAGAAAAAAGCCATAAGAGACTCTTAACAATAGAGAACAAGGGGCGCCTGGGTGGCTCAGTTGGTTAAGTGACTGCCTTCGGCTCAGGTCATGATTCCAGGGTCCTGGGATTGAGGCCCACATCCAGCTCCCTGCTCAGTGGGAAGCCTGCTTCTCCCTCTCCCACTCCCCCCCTGCTTGTGTTCCCTCTCTCACTGTCTCTCTCCCTCTGTCAATTAAATAAATAAATAAAATCTTAAAAAAAAAAAAACAGAGAACAAATTGAGGGCTGATGAAGGGAAGTAGGTGGGGAATGGGCTAGATGGGGGATGGGCATTAAGGAAGACACTTGTTATGATGGGCACTGGATGTTGTATGTAAGTGATGAATCACTAAATTCTACTCCTGAAACCAATATTGCACTGTATGTTAACTAACCAGAATTTAAATAAAAAATTGAAAAAATAAAATAAAAATTTTCCATTTAAAATAAATAAAATATAGCCCTTAGGACATTCGGCTCTTTGGCCCTAGATGTAATCCCCTGGAGGGGAAAGGAACTGTTAGAAGAGTCCAAACGTGAAATAATGGTAGCTAGATGAGAGTGGGAATAATAGAACTGAAAAGGGAAGGGAGGAAAGACTGCAGTATGTCCCCTCTGCCCATAGGATATATCTTAAATGCATCTACTCCTCTCTATCTACTAGTACTATAACTACCACCCTTTTGCAAGCCACCCTAAATCCTCACCTGGAGGCTAAAGTAGACTCCTAACTAGTCCTCTTGCTTTTACACTTACCCCTAAACAATATACCTTCCACACATAGGAAAAAACTCTTCTTTAGAAAGAACACAAACCAGATTGTGTCTTTACAACTTCAAGCTCTCACCTGGCTTCTCACTGCAATTAGAATAAAGAATCAAGAGGCACCTGGGTGCCTCAGTTGGTTAAGCGACTGCCTTCGGCTCAGGTCGTGATCCCGGGGTCCTGGGATCAAGCCCCACATCGGGCTCCTTGCTCCTCGGGGAGCTGCTTCTCCCTCTCCCTCTGCCTGCCGCTCCCCCTGCTTGTTCTCTCTCTCTCTCTCTCTCTGTCAAATAAATAAATAAAATCTTAAAATAAAAAAAAGAATAAAGAATCAAACTCTCCAGAAGCTATAAGGCCCTACATAATCTCATACGTGGCTACCTTTCCCCACCCCATCTCATTCTTACCAATCTCCCCTATGTTCCTGCCACATAACTTCTTTATACACACCAATTTGTGCTATTTCACAGTCTTGGTCCTTGCTGGAAACTCTGCATGGGAAATATTTCTTCCAGATCTCCATTTGGCTAATATTTATATTTAAATTCAACTCAAGAGTCATCTCACCTCAAGTTTGACTCCCCTCCATTAAAAAGACATCTGAAATTGGTCCTGAGGTACTTGAACCACCTGTAAGATAACCTTTAAGACCCCATTTCAGAATGGAATCCTGCTTTTGCCTGGCTGAGTTACCAGTCTCCTTCACTTTCTGTAGGCCAAGTTACAACAGCTGGAAGCTTCCTGTGCAGACCAAGAGAAAGAGCTAGCCAAGGTAATGACAATAACTTCAATGTTACTTCTCCCAAAGGAAGGAAATCTTGATCCTTGGTCACACAAATTGAAGGAATGTATTAGATTGTGTGAATACAGCCCCCCAGATCACCTTCTCTTTAACATTTTTTATAGGATACCTTCCATCTATATCTTCAATAAATTAGTATCTATTTTTCTCCCAACTGTCCCCAAATAATTCTCATTGGGACTATAAAATACAGCTTTTTTATCCTTAAAAAAAGATATGAGTTTATATGTACAGCAAATACATATTTAGAACAATTAGAAAAGCACATTTAGGGCCTGGGGCCTAAAAGGAAGCAAGTACACTGCTGTTCTTATAGCAATTTACTGAGCAAAATTTAAGACTGAATTTTGGCTTCCCAGGTAATGGAAGATTATGCATTTGTGGCCCAGCTCTGTGAAGATCAGGCCCTCTGCATAAAGGTACAGTTTCTCAGTAAAGGGATAGCAATGGGTTTGTTAAGGTACAGGATGAAATGAAACCAGGCTTTTCAAAGAACAACAATTTTAATTCTTCAAGGTGGCATTACAAAGGCCTTTAGGGAGGACGACACTCTACCACCAGAATCATTCTATTAGTGCCCTAGTCTCCCAAGCTCTGTGCTCTTAAATTAATAATGAGCACTTTTTCCTATTTATAATCCCAATAACTGCAGGCACCTGCCCGGTGGTGACGTGCAGTGAGAGATCTGGAGTAGTGGAAGGCTGGGGGACTGGGAAAGGAGACAAAATGGCAGTGGGAATACCAACCATTCACATGGCAATGTAGTGTAATACATGCTTATTATGATTAGAAAGAGCATAAAGCTTCTGGCTAGTAACTGTGGTTTCTTTTATTTCTCTATGAAGAAGTACCAGGAAACTCTGAGGAAAATAGAAGAAGAACTAGAGACTCGGTTCCTTGAGAGAGAAGTGTGAGCTTTGGCAAACAAAGGAACATCCTGGTTTTAGTGGTAACTCCATCTCAGCCTGGGTCAGAGCAAACTTTTCTCTGACCAATTCCTATTTGGAATTGAGTGAGCCCCAACACCATATAACCTTCCCCTCTTTTAGTGAGCTATTAGATCCCTACTAAGCCACACCCATTTTAAAATGCAAGTCCTCCCATCTTTCTTAAAAGACTGCAGACATACACCTTCCTTCATAATTTTTCACATTACCAGTTATTTGGGTTTATATTAAGGGAAGGAACATGTGCTTTAAAAAGGGTTTGGTGGTCTGGCACCTTGATAAAAAGAGCATTCCATTTAAATTTTACAAAAAAGAACTAAAATTAATATCATCCTCACTTCCCCAAAATATATAGAAACAACCATATGGAATAGACATGAAACTAATCTCTAGATACAAAGTAGGGCTATCATATTATGGAACCAAACCATACTATATGAAACTACGAACATTAAAAATTAGAAATAATAGAGAAAAGCCCACCTCCAAAAAATTAATCCCTGAATTTATCAAAAGAGTCTAAATAGTGAGAAACTAAAGCCAAAAAACCTCACTTTCATTTCCTGACCCTCTTTAGAAGTTAAAACTTTTTTTTTTTTTTTTGAGAATGAAAAGAAATGGATTTATTTGAAAGTGGAGCATATAGTGAATAGGCACTAAGAGTCTATCATACATTCAACTCTCTTCAATCTGCAATAGCCTATTCACTTTTTTTTTATTCTTATGTTAATCCCCATACATTACATCGTTAGTTTTAGATGTAGTGTTCCATGATTCATTGTTTGTGCATAACACCCAGTGCTCCATGCAGAATGTGCCCTCCTCAATACCCACCACCAGGCTAACCCATCCTCCCACCCCCCTCCCCTCTAGAACCCTCAGTTTGTTTTTCAGAGTCCATCGTCTCTCATGGTTCATCTACCCCTCCGATTTCCCCCACTTCATTCTTCCCCTCCTGCTACCTTCTTCTTCTTCTCTTTTTTTTTTCTTAACATATATTGCATTATTTGTTTCAGAGGTACAGATCTGAGATTCAACAGTCTTGCACAATTCACAGCGCTTACCAGAGCACATACCCTCCCCAGTGTCTATCACCCAGTCACCCCATCCCTCCCACCCCACCCCCCACTCCAGCAACCCTCAGTTTGTTTCCTGCGATTAAGAATTCCTCATATCAGTGAGATCATATGATACATGTCTTTCTCTGTTTGACTTATTTCGCTCAACATAATACCCTCCAGTTCCATCCATGTCATTGCAAATGGCAAGATCTCATTCCTTTTGATGGCTGCATAATATTCCATTGTATGTATATACCAAATCTTCTTTATCCATTCATCTATCGATGGACATCTTGGCTCCTTCCACAGTTTGGCTATTGTGGACATTGCTGCTATAAACATCAGGGTGCACGTACCCTTTCGGATCCCTACTTTTGTATCTTTGGGGTAAATACCCAGTAGTGCAATTGCTGGATCATATGGTAGCTCTATTTTCAACTTTTTGAGGAACCTCCATACTGTTTTCCAGAGTGGCTGCACCAGCTTGCATTCCCACCAACAGTGTAGGAGGGTTCCCCTTTCTCCGCATCCCCGCCAACATCTGTCATTTCCTGACTTGTTAATTTTAGCCATTCTGACTGGTGTGAGGTGGTATCTCATTGAGGTTTTGATTTGGAGTTCCCTGATGCCGAGCGATGTTGAGCACTTTTTCATGTGTCTGTTGGCCATTTGGATGTCTTCTTTGGAAAAATGTCTGTTCATGTCTTCTGCCCATTTCTTGATTGGATTAGTTGTTCTTCGGGTGTTGAGTTTGATAAGTTCTTTATAGATTTTGGATACTAACCCTTTATCTGATATGTCATTTGCAAATATCTTCTCTCATTCTGTCGGTTGTCTTTTGGTTTTGTTGACTGTTTCCTTTGCTTTGCAAAAGTTTTTATCTTGATGAAGTCCCAATAGTTCATTTTTGCCCTTGCTTCCCTTGCCTTTGGCGATGTTTCTAGGAAGAAGTTGCTTTGGCTGAGGTCAAAGAGGTTGCTGCCTGTGTTCTCCCCTAGGATTTTGATGGACTCCTGTCTCACATTGAGGTCTTTCAACCATTTGGAGTCTATTGGATAGCCACATGCAGAAGAATGAAACTGGACCATTTCCTTACACCACACACAAAAATAGAAGTTAAATCTTAAATCAGTTGGGAAGTATTTCCATTTATTAAATATTTTAGAATCTTAGGATCAAGAAAAAAAGACCTAAACTGCACATAGCCTCTAAGTAGACTCAGTCCACACTGTGGCCTGGAGGCCAGGATACCAGAACTTGGAGGTCCTTGCCCCATTAAAGAACACCTTCAAGTCTCCTGAGATCCATCCTGAACATTAAGTATGGCTTCCTTGCTAAGCCAAGATTTTAGAATGGGGCTGCCCAATGGAACTTTCTGTGCTGTCCAATATGTAGCCACTAGCCACCTATTGAGTCCTTAAAAGATGACTATTGTGACTGAGGAACTGATTTTTTTATTGTCATTAAATGTAAACAGTTACATATAGTCACTGGCTATAATAGTGGATAGTACAGCTTTAGAATATAAAACTGTTTTTAAATAACTGTGATGTAGTATAAATATTTGTATGTACTTTATTCAGTCCCTATCTTGGTTCTTTTTCCCCTAGATCAAAAGTCTTGAGCATGAATTCTGTAAGAAAAGAGTCTAACAGCCAAAATAACAAGGTAAGCATTTCACTCCACCTTCAGCCTCTCTCGGTGTCATTGCCTTCAAGGGAGTTTCCAAAACACTATCAGCCACCAAACACATACCAATCTTTCCATGTGCATTTTCCAAGAATAGTACCAGACATAATTCTAAAGCATTCCAACCCTAAACACATAAACAAAGAATATGCTATAGAACAATGGTTTTTCCTCTCTCAGCACCATGCAAATGATGTGTTCTCAAAGGAACTAGCTTAAGACCTCACAGAGTTCAGGATGGAAGCAAGAAAGAACATTAACTGAGGGTACGCTATATGGAGAGAAGGCCAATATAGGACACATATACCACTCCTCCCATCTCCCAGAATTACAATATTCTTTCCTGGTGATCCCAACATGGTCCCAAATCTCTCACTACACAGAGCACCAGGGCATCTATCACCATCTAATCAGGTTGGCCCATGAGTTAAAACATGAGAAGTCATTACTTCTTTACAATACAGCTTCAGTGTCTGTTCATATTTAACACCATGATGTCATTAGTATATATGTAGAAGTCTAAAGGACACAGAATTGGATGTAGAGCACCAGGCCTCTTGGCCTGCTTGGCGTCTTGTGGCAGCAAGTACATAGGGCAAAAAGATAAAACTTTTGTCAGACTAATTTTGTAATTTTTATTGGCTTTAGAGCCAAAATTGACATTCACCAGAAATTTTATCATTGAGATACATGGTCTTCATAATGTCAGAAAAAAATAAGTCATCTCTCCCTAAAAAGCAAATATCAACAATCAACCATTGTCCTTGGGGTATTCCAGATGTTTAGATATATATTAGGCCATGTTCACAGTGACTATGGTTCCCATTGGGAAGTCATGGGTCACTCTGGTCCCAACCTTGCATATTATACAAGTCATTCTGGTCCCAACCTTGCATATTATACAACAAACAAAAACAACAACAACAAAACTCTTGAAATTAATTGGACCCCACCTCTCTAGAACCAAGCTTGGCATGCTCCCTGATATATCCCACCGTCTATCCCCCAATGACTCATCAAAGTATTCCTTCTAGCAGACTTGTCTTCATCAAGATTACCAAAGTCCCATAATGGTTCGATGACCTATGATGTTTGAGCAATCTTTACAGAGTCTGCCTGAGCAACTGACCAGTTGACATGCTGCTTAAATTCACTCAAGTTATAGAACCAAATTTGTAACCCAGAAAGTTTTTTTCTAATTCTAATTCTGTGAGTGTCATTTTCACAATTTTAAAATGTGACTGTAATTCCTCTTCATTTTTTATCTCACAAGGAAGCTAAAAGGAAAATGAAATAACTGAGAAAATATTTTGGAAGAGATGCCACAGAAATCCAGGATATATCCTCATCTTTACATTTTTTATAGCTCTTAAAACTTTTCTTAGAATATATTTGTGTGCTGGGCGCCTGGGTGGCTCAGTTGGTTGAGCGACTGCCTTCGGCTCAGGTCATGATCCTGGAGTCCCTGGATCAAGTCCCGCATCGGGCTACCTGCTCAGCAGGGAGTCTGCTTCTCCCTCTCCCGCTCCCCCCTCTTGTGCTCTTTCTCTCTCTCACTCTCTCTCTCAAATAAATAAATAAAATCTTTAAAAAAATAAAAAAAAGGGCGCCTGGGTGGCTCAGTTGGTTAAGCAACTGCCTTCGGCTCAGGTCATGATCCTGGAGTCCCGGGATCGAGTCCCACATCAGGCTCCCTGCTCAGCAGGGAGTCTGCTTCTCCCTCTGACCCTCCTCCCTCTCATGCTCTCTGTCTCTCATTCTCTCTTGCAAATAAATAAAATCTTAAAATAAATAAATAAATAAATAAAAATTTTAAAAAAAGAATATATTTGTGTGCCTTTCATAACCTATAAAGTTCTTTAAGGGTTACTGGTTAAGTAGGAGGTAAGAGCATAGTTGAAAGAGCCCTGAATGCATATTTGAGGGACCCAGGTTCCAAGCCTGGCTCTGCCACTTATTAGCTGTATGACATACCTTACCATTTTATGGCTTCAATTATTCCTATCAACATATAAAAAAGTGATACAAAATTACACACACACATACAGACACATGCATGTATATATATGGTTGTCTTTAAAAATTCCATCTGTTTATGCATATAAGAAATTGTAAGATATTATCTAAATATAACATTAATGGCTCACTGAATATTATTTGACAGTGATGATAGCTTCCAAAAATTGCTTATTTATCCATGTCCTTTCTTCTCCCAGGATCATTCTCTCCAAAAGAAGGGAACATGGTTCTGCAAAAGGTAAGCAGACATCTTTGAGTAAACTTCCTGGAAAACTGGGAGTTCCACTTAGCCATCCTGGCAGATAACAAAGTCTGGACAAGGAGACCCCTGTATACATACACACACCCAGAGTGAAGTCAAAAAACTAGTGTCATCGATGACTATGTTTCTCAGTTCTAATGTATGACTTCCTTGTCCAAAGGCAATTCCTTTTTTTTAAGATTTTTATTTATTTATTTGACAGAGAGACACAGCGAGAGAGGGAACACAAGCAGGGGGAGTAGGAGAGGGAGAAGCAGGCTTCAGGCAGAGCAGGGAGCCCGATGTGGGGCTCGATCCCAGGACCCCGGCATCACGACCCAAGCCAAAGGCAGACGCGCAACGACTGAGCCACCCAGGTGCCCCCAAAGGCAATTCCTAATCTCAACTTTCCAATCTTAGAAGTGAATAGCCTAGTAGTAATCAGAAATAGGAATTTTATCACCTAAGAGAAATGTGGCAAACTGATACTTACTCCCTCTTCCCTTTAACAATTTGAATTAGCTTGATGGGTTCTTGTTCTCCAATAACATCAGTAGATTATGAATGGGAGGATCCTTTTGTGGTTCATAAAATGATGAATAGGGTTTTCACACTATTGTGTCAGATGTGCCTCCCTCAAATACTGTTACAATGTCAACATGTTACATTAGAAATAGTACAGAACTTGTAAATGCACATATTCCCCTGCCTAATAGCAAATAAGACAGAAAATGATTGTGAAAGAGATCATACTCAACAGTACCCAGCCCAAAATAATTGCTCAAAAATACTTGTTAAACTGAATAAGAGCTCAAGATTCAAACAACCAAGTGGATATTAGTCCTGAGGGAATCGCTGTGATAGCAAAATAAAATTGGGATTCAATGAAGCCCCTGCATTTCCAAGAAAAGGTCAGATTATGTTCAATATAATTTGTTTAAGAAGGCATAGAGAAACATATATTCAAAGTGGTATGAAATATGATTTAGAAAGAGTTCCATCAAAATGGTTAACATAAAATTATTGGTGCTTAAATGTCACCTCCAATTGTCTGGAAAACTTGCTTATGGGGGATACCCCTTCATACCAGATAAGTGAAGTGTTACATATTTGGATATCCCAAAATACAGTGTTCCCAGAACAGCTAGCAGAATTTCCCTAGAATTCCCAGGCTGCTTTAGCATATAATTTGACACCAGTGCCTCACATGGAACTGCCCATGTGGGTTCCGAGGATAAGAACTGTCTGCCTTGAAAGAGAGTTAGTATCCTGAAGAGAACCTGACAGCATCCTAAAAGTCTAGCTCATCATATCAAACTACAAAGATCTCTCCTCTTGCTCTGCTCCAATATCCTATGGGGCACTGGTATATTGGGCACTGACTCAAGAGATAAGAAAGCTGGATTATTCCTAAGATTTTCTCTGGGAATGTCATCCCAGAAATGTCATCCCAGAACTTTCTCATGAATACTGTATTTAGCTTTAAGGAGAATACTAGGAAGAGGTCTGTAAAGGGTTTCTGGTTCTAATTCTGACCAAGATGCTGTACTATAACAGATCCTGCCTCCTGTCACCAAGATCAATTCTAGAGAAAAACTTAAGGGAACTGGTGGGGAAGGGGCTGTTTTTCACTGGTAGGTGGAGGTAGGTAGTGAATGTTCTACAGCAGACGGCAGCCTAGCACAGCTGGATAAGGGTAATACAGGAAAGGAAAAAGTGGAGATTTGCTTGTGCAAATCACAGTAAAACCACAAGGCCAAAATAATTCATCAGTTAAAAAAGAAATCAGGACCACCATAGGGGAATTTATAGAAATTAGGAAACATTAAAAATAACAAGAATTAAAGAAGAGAAATACCATGATCATGGATAGAAAGCCATAATATCATAAATATATCAATTCTCTTCAAATGATTCACTTCAGTTCCAACCAAACTGCCCAAAAGGTTTTCATTACATTTAATACAATTATTCTAAAATATACTATATATAGAAGAATAGAGTCAAAAATAACCTGGACAATTTTAAAGAAGAGCAAGGAGTGGGGAATATGCCCTTCCAGATATCAGGACTTTCTATGAAGTTGCAGTAATTACAATAGTGTGATACTGTCACAGGAACAAGAAAATCAACCAATGAATTAGAAACAGTGCATATATAGAACTTCGATATGTGACATGTGACAGTGATTGTATATCAGAAAGAAAAGGAAAAACTGTTCAATAAAAATAGTAGGGGGTAAAAAAACAGTTATCCAGGTGAGAAAAAAAAATGAGATTGGATCACTACTATACAGCATATTTAAAAAGCGAGGCCAGATGTGTTAAGGACTAAATGTCCAAAAAAAAAAAAAAATCTTGAAAATTTGGCATCAGTTATCTACTGCCAAATAAAAAATGGTCCCAAAACTTAGTGGCTTCAAGCAACAAACATTTATCTCACAGTTTCTGTGGATTAGGAATCTGTGAGCCACTCAGCTGGGTAGTTCTAGTTCATGGTCTGTTATCAGGTTGCAATTAAGATGTTGGCCAAAGTTAGAGTCAGTGGAAGGCTTGGCTGGGCTGGAGGATCTATTTCCACGGTAGCTTACTCGTACATCTGGCAAATTTTGCAGTTTGTTGGCAGGAGGTTTCAGCTCCTCCTCACATGGAGCTCGCCACAGGGCTGCTTGTGTATCCTCACAGCATGACAGCTGGCTTCCTCCTGAGAGTAAGAGGCAAACTGCAATGCCTTTAGTATGTAATCCAGGAAGCCACACACTGTCACTTCCATGATTCTCTATTCTTTAGAACCAAGTCATTAAGTCCTGGCCACACTCTAAGGGAGAAGAGTCTCTTGAAGTGCGTGATACCAAAGAATGTGTGGACATATTTTAAACTACCATAAACTGTTAGTAGAAAACAGTAGCAACTTTTAGGCCTTGGTGTAGGGAACAGTTCTTTAAATAAGACACAAGAAGCATTGATTCTAATTAAAGACTGATAAACTAGACTATTAAAATTAATAACTTTTGTTTTTTAACACCTTAGAGTGAATGAAAGTTATAAAGTAGAGAGAAGATATTCATAGTACACACACTGGAAAAGGATTGATATCAAGAACATATAAAGAACTTCTACAAATCAATAAGACTACCCTAAACAACCTAATAGATAAATGGGCAAGAGAAAACACATAAAATCTGTGAACAGAACAGATGTTCAGCATCATTGTTCACCAGGGAAATGCAAATTAAAACCATTACTTTACACCCATTTGGCAAAATTTTTAAAATCTGATGCTATCAAGTGTTGGAAAAAATATGGACTCACAGAAACACATACCCTGCTGATGGTTAGAAATTGTTGTAAATGCTTCGGAAAACAAGTTGGAAACAAAAATAAAACAAAAGATAAAAGAACAAGATAATTTCAGATAGTGATAAATGCAAAAAGAAAATAAAACATGGTAATGAAAGAGAGAGTAACAGGCAAGCCAGCATATGGGAAGGAGCTGCCTTTACAAGGCATTGTCGGTAATAGAGACAACAATTAGTGGGAGACATTTAAATATCAAGAAGGAGCAAGACATGCATTTAGGTATGAGTTTTATTTTGTTCCTGGTTTTCTAACCTCTGGTTAACAGTTTCTTGACCTTTTCTTTTCAGGATTTTTCAATATGTCTTTTTCACCACCCTATTTTTCATCAGACTGCTGGGCTACTTGTTTTTCCATATAAGTTTTATAAATCCAGATCTCCTTATCAACATACTGCCCAAGATATTGAGCAGGGACATCCTGTGGAAGCTAAGATGCTTCCTCTTTCCATCTCTCACACTTGAGACAGAGGACATGTTACCCCACTGATCCCCAAGAAATATCCTTGAGCAAAAAAAGGCAAGTGGTGTCTGAGTCTGTAGACTAAGAAACGGCGGAATTTGCAGAGGGAAAAGGTTTTCTTCAGTTTTTTCCTCAAGGTCTGTCTACTTGATTACCTTCTCTTTCCATGTTGTCTTTCCAAGACTGACCTTGCCCAGGAAAAAGCTCTGTAAATAGATTTCTATGACTACAGGATAAGCTAAATAGTCCCAGACAGTAAACAAACTAGACCATTTTTAGAATAATGTCATAGACACTAAGCAAAGTTAGAGTTGACCAATTCTTCTAGAAAATCTTTAAAATCTGAAAGACTGGATCCCTGTCTACAATGCAGAAGATTGCTCACTACTTATATTAGAATTATTTAGTTACAAATGACCTTAACTTAAACTAATTTATAAATTCATAGCAAAAAGAAAAAAAAGGCAGGGGGGTGGAATATTGCTTTGTGCAACTAAAAGTCTGGGATTCCCAGCATGGCTGGATCCAGAAGTCTAAAAGCAAGATTAATGGGGTTTCACCACTCTCTTTGAATTGGCATTTTCCTTTCAGTGGCAAGATACTGCCAAAAGCTTAAGTCCCACAGTACAAGATTAGCAGCCTTGGCTAAATGAAACAGTCTTTTCAACAGTTCCAGCAGGAAACTTCAGAGAAACTGCCTTAGTTGAGGCCAAGTGTCTACCCCTGCCCAACACTCAGTGCAGCCAAAGGAATGGGAGTACTCTGATTGGTCAAGCATGAATCCATGAATCATATTTCCAACCTCTTGGGGAGGTTGATAAGAAGAAAAGAGATAAGGGAGTTAACCCCACCTAAACTACATGGAATAAGTTTCCCTAGAAGAAGGGGCTCAGTTCGCAAAGAAAGGAAAAGAGATACTGGGCAGGCAAAAGCAGATGTCCACTTAATCACTAGTTTTAGCCTTACACATAAATATCCAATCTTTTCCATCTTTCTTTTTTTTTTTTTTTAAGATTTACTTATTTATTTGAGAAAGAAAGAAAGAGCATGTGCACACGCACAAGCAGGGGAGGGGCAGAGGGAGAGGAGAGAGAGAATCTGGAGGAGACTCTACACTGACCACAGAGCCCGACACAGGGCTCAATCTCATGACCCTGAGATCATGACTTGAACCAAAACCAAGAATCCGATGCCTAACTGACTACACAGGCACCCCAACATCCAACTTTTTCAATTAAATAAACTCTTAAAGTTATAGTTCACTTCATAGGTCTTTCTGCCAGTAAAAAGTTTAACCTTTCAAGATCATAGATTAGATACTGAAAAACTACTGCAAAAAACTCAGTAAAAGAACCATGTAAAGAATCAGATTTGGGGGCGCCTGGGTGGCTCAGTCGTTAAGCGTCTGCCTTCGGCTCGGGTCATGGTCCTGGGGTCCTGGGATCGAGCCCCGCATCAGGCTCCCTGCTCGGGGAGCTTCTCCCTCTCCCACTTCCCCTGCTGCTTCTCCCTCTCCCACTCCCCCTGCTTGTGTTCCCTCTCTCGCTGTGTCTCTCTGTCAAATAAATAAAATCTTAAAAAAAAAAATCAGATTTGTAGGGCTAAGCAAGGATTCTAAACTAAATAGCATATGATTAATATAAACTGCTTCACAAACTTGGGTTAACCTACATATGGTCAAACCTCTTATTTTTCCACTTAATTACTAAAGCATCCACATGCCTTATTAACAAGATATATTCAAACTCCCTCTTGAAGCTTCCTGACCCTCCTAAATTATCCTTAGCCTTGACAGCTCTGAAATCCAAGAGCAGCAAGGGCTCATTCTGGCTTCCACACCAGCAGGGAACAAACATAAAGACCCCTTAGTTCATTACCTCTTGAGGCCACACAATGGCACTCCTGAAAACTAGTCCTGCACAGGTTGAACAAATAATTTATCATCCAAACTGAGACATGTGATAATAGAAAAGGAAACTATTAATAATTATGCCAGGACAAAAGAAATCAAACAGGACCGCCTCAACAGACCAGGACATATGATTGCCTTATGTGCAGTCTAAGGCCTGGCACAGTGTATTTTGCTGAGGGAAGTAGGTCCCATTCTTCAGTGTTAAGTTCAATCAAGGGTGCCCTATGCTTAAGGTCTCAGTGCCAGAGTTCAAGGTACACCTCTCCTTCCATTCCTATACTGAGCCCTCTGTCCCAGGGTCAGTTTCTAAAGGCTCAAGATTGAGTACAGTTTTTGCCAGCCTCACCCTTGCCTCCCCAGGAAGTCCTTTGGTCTGGGAAGTCTGCCTACTCTCAGGACACCCACACTCTGGAGGTCAGGGAGCTGTTCTGAAGACTCAACCCTCAGAATACAAGGGCCCAATGAAACCCTCTAAGGGAGGCTCCAAGGAGCACATCTTCCCTTCCAGGCACTTTTTAGACTTTTATGGAACTTCTGTCCCTAGAGAAGAGAAGCATTCATTTACTGAAAGTCAGTGTTCAACCTGCCATTCTTTTCTATGGTCAAACCTGTGTTTTCTAACTTGGTATCAACTGGTCTGTTTGGGCAACATCTCTATTCATCTACATTCCAAAATAATTGTTCCTCAAAATGATGAGTTCACATTGCTCAAGATTTGAGAGCAGAGGGAAAGTAAGAGAAAAGGAAGAAAAAGAAGTTAAATCCCTAGTACTGTGTAGTGTTGGGGATATAAAGATAAAGACAACATAGCATTTATCTTTGGGAAGGTGAAAAGAAGAAACAGATCACATGCGTATATTTTGAGTCCCACAATAGAAAAAAAAAAAAGAGGTAATTCCCCATGCCTATGTCCAATAGAAGGTGACATCAGATCCAAGGATTATGCTAGCCTGAGAGGAAGAATGACACTAAATAAGCTGACCATGTGTCAGCAAAGTCATTCTCTACTGAAAGACTAAAAGCATCTTCTACCCTAGATAGGTATTTTAAATAGAAGTAACCAAATAGAAATACCATAAAATTGAGCAACTCTCTTTCTTGACAAGTTACCTATAATGGGTAAATTATTTCTTAATCCCAGGCTTCAGAAAAAAACAAACCCTTTTCTCCTGGCAATTATTAAAGTAAAATACAAAACACCTGTAATCTGACAGTACAAATAACTGAGTTATTTACCCACCACCCTAAATGAAAATACCTTCCACCATGTCAATAAAGATCTACATTGCATGCACCACTTATTCCTACACTGAATGGCACTGGAATTCTGGGATCCAGTGGAATCTAGCAGTTTATTCACACTGGTTGGCTGATACCACATTAAACTGGATTTCATTCTTGGCAGAAGGGAAAGATAAGGTGGGCCAGCTCCCATTTACTAGTGTCTTACCCCATGATAAAGCAAGAAATCCACACCTTCTAAACTCATGAATTTGAAACTCAGAATCATGAAAAAACAGTACTCTCCCACATTGTGGTTTCAGAGTCATTTATCTTAAGAAAAATTTTTTAAACTTTTTTTATGCATATTTCATTGTTCACTGTATTTTCTTTGCTGTAGCCAAGTGGAATGATGCTGAAAAAACAGCTCAAAAGTTATTGTAGAGGACATGAATCCCTAATGCCAGCTTGAAATCCACAGAATTTCCCTGTTTGTTAAGTAAAGGTAAATGTTGACTGTGTTGTTGGGGGTTGTACCCAGAAGATAGTAGCTGAGAGCATTCAGAGCACGAGTATCTGCTCAGAGGGTAAAGAGAACCAGCCAAAAAAAAAATTGTTCCCAGAAGGTAGAGAAATACAGCAAAACAGTTTTCATCATGTAATATCATTGCTGTAGGAGATTCTGTGGTATTTTAAACGATTTTTCACTGTTTTAAAAGTTCTTTCTATTAAAGAGTAAAACTAATAGAAACTGTTCTGTGTTTGCAGTGAAAATGGGAAGGGGGCATTCATATGTAATGTGGGATCAGAGCCTGCCTAGAAACAAGTACAGGGGAGGAAAGCTGCTATTGCTTCTCCTGCTGAATATTTACAGCTGAGACTAGCTGTGTCAGCGTCCTAATCGTTGCAGAAAACAGAGCAGCTTGCTTTGGCTCTGGAGTGGTGCTCTTCCCTCAGGACTTCATTGTGGCTGCACGGTTCCCTCAGGAACAGCAGAGGGCACTGTTCCACGGTATGCAGGCTCTCAGAAGCCATTTCTTTGCATAGGAAAAGTATATCCCTACTGGATGAGACCAGACAGTGGAAGGTCCAGGATAAATGGCCAATCTGTCCCATTTTTCACAGGTTCGTAGGCCAAAGCCATGTTTGAACATCAAGAGCAGAGACGATATAGTACCCTATCCCAAGGACTGAATCACTACCTACAATTATAATCTGCCTAAAATCTTCAGAATGTGTGTCTTGAGTGAAAGGATTTCCTTACAAGTCTCTGCCTACCATGAAGCAGGACTCCACACTTTGATAAATCCCTAAAATAGATCTCACTCCACAGTGCTACTTCTAGGAGTGTTAAAAAATAAATTTAAGATTCATGGATGGGTGAAATACATAAAGGGCATTAAGAGCACACTTGTGATGAGCACTGAGTAAGTCATAGAATTGCTGAATCAGTATATTGTACATCTGAAACCATCATAACACTGTGTGTTAGTTACACTTCAATTAAAAAAAAAAGATTAGTGGAGACAGAGGTAAAGGATGCATGTTGCTCATCACTCTTCAGAAACTGAATCAAATTCCCCTTTGGTCATGCTTATTTTTCATTTTCAAAATCTTCCCCCCTCCCAACTCTTCAAACAATCTGCCTTCGTCTTCCTTCACACAACTTTAAAAAAAAAAAAAAATTGCTGCTCAGAGCCATTCGGCTCTCCCTCCCAGATTATATTTACCACTCAGCAAAACCAAAGTTTGGGAGTTAATCTGTACAGTTACCTGAGTACATTCTACCACATATACTAAAATGTATCAGCAAACCCAGTAATAGTCTGCCAAGACACTCACCCGGCCCCTTTGTAACAGATATGATGTTAATGATCATAATTCCATTTACTAGGGCGCCTGGGTGGCTCAGCCGGTTAAGTGGCCAACTCTTGATTTAGGTTTAGGTCATGATCTCAAGGTCGTGAGATCAAGCCCTGTGTTGGGCTCCATGCTCAGTGTGGAGTCTGCTTGAGATTCTCTCTCTCTCTCCCTCTGCCACTCTCCCCACTTGTGCACTCTCTTTCTCTCTCTAAATTAGTAAATAAAATCTTTAAAAATAAATTAATTAAATTCCATTTACTGAGGGCATATTATATGTCAGGCACTTAACTACGTTTCCCTTGCACTATTGTATTAAACATGATTTTCCAAGGTAGATATTATACCAGGTATACAAATAAGGAAGCCAGTACTGATAGCAAACAACTGAAGTTCTGAGTTGAAAAAATCAAAATCTGTGCTTGTGTCTGGTTCAAAGCTTAACCTATAAAACTTCTATTGTTTCTGCAGCAGACACTGACCCAGACAGCTGGCCAAGGGTGGGGCATGGTCCAGAGCGGTAGGATGTCCATCCACCTGTCAAGGGGAAATCCCAACCATGGTTACAATTATAGAAGAATTAGACACCAGGGAGACTCTCAGCCAACTCATAGATTCCTAGAATTGGCAGGGAATTTAGAGACTGCTCTTTCAGACCCAGTGGGGTACTTCCCTCAAATCACACAACTAGTTAATGACAGAACCAGGATAAGAACCTAGTCTCTTGAGTCTTCCTTCAGTGGCCCTTCTAGTAAACTAGCATTTCCCAACTCTTCACAGTGAGGCACTAACATAATGGAGATTCTTGCAATAGAATTGTTATTTAAAAACAAAATCAACTGTATCCTCCTGTTTTCTAAGGTAAAGTCGTAATTCTTAACTCTGGGGAAATAATCCTCCATATTTCTCTCCCTGCTCCTATAAAACCTAATAGGGAAGTGGAGAAAAGAAAGGGTAACACTTGAAATATATGAACCTTTTTTTAGCAGAGCACCTTAATAAATCTTGAGTTATGCAAAGTGTGAATTGTGGGGGAGTGATAAGTGCTAGAGCTGAAATGCTCTTTATAATAATAAAATACAAGGAATTTTTGTCACACCTGGAAGAAGGAGAGAAAGCTGAATAACATGAAGATACCCTGAACTCCAAGTTCATGAAAATGGACATGAAACTTTCAGAAGACCAGAAAAGCTAATATTCAATTTTAGATGATCTCCTAAGTGGTGCTGCAGTGTATGCTCCCACATGCTTACTTCAGTCACCATTAAAATCTACCACACATAGTTGTAGATATTTGCCTCCACAACTTCCCTTTTGCTGACTCTTACAAGTGATTTTGGGAGAAAAGCAATTATGTTTGACTCAAGTTTGAGTCGATGCTGGATCAGAGCTATAGAAACAGCCATAAAGGGGTGCCTGGGTGGCTCAGTCGGTTAAGCATCTGCCTTTGGCTTGGGTCAAGATCTCCAGGTCCTGGGATTGAGCCCCGCATTGGGCACTCTGCTCAGTAGGGAGTCTGCTTCTCCCTCTTCCTCTGCGTGTACTCTCTCTCTAATAAAAAAAATCTTTATTAAAAAAAAAAAAAGAAACAACCATAAGTTATAGAATGGAAAAGTAAGTAGCAGAAAAGATTTGCAGAGGGAGGAGCAAGATGACGGAGGAGTAAGAGACCTAAATTTCGACCAGTCCCAGGAACTCAGCTAGATAGCTATCAAACCATTCTGAACACCTACAAACTCAACAGGAAATCAAAGAAAAGAATAGCAGCAACTCTCTGAACAGAAAAGCGACCACTTTCTGGAAGATAGGATGTGCGGAGAAGTGAATCCGAGGCGATATTCGGGAAGATAGACGGCGGGGGAAGGGGCCTCCGTCGGCTGCTTCTGGCAAGTGATAGAGCAGCAGAGACAAAATCGGAACTTTGAAAAGGCTGCTCCGCTGAGGGACATCGCTCCAGTGGCTAAGTGGGGGGTGGAACCCTCGTTGGGACAATGTGGTCTCAGGACCCTCGGGGTCACAGAAAGACCGGGGGTGCCTGAGTGCAGCAGAGCTCCCAGGTATCAGAGTGGGGAAGCCAGCTGCAGAGACGGAGCTGAGGAGTGGGCTCTCAGCTCGGGGTTGCCATAAACTGTGATCCATGGCACAGTCGGGCCACTGCTCCTCCAGCAGGGACCCAACAAGCGGCAGATCCGGGCAGACTCCCCTTCCTCCCCAGGGAGAAGCGGCGCGGGAGTGCACCGCAGGGATCTGCTGGCTTTGGAGACTCCACACGGGGTCGGGTGCCAGAGACAGAAATGCTCGGTCACAGGCCAGGTGAGCACGGAGTGCGGCCAGAGACGAGGGATATGGGAGTGACTGACTATTTCTCTGGGGGCTCCCTGAGGAGTGGGGCCCCGAGTTCTCGGCTCCTCCAGGGCAGAGATTGGGAGGCCGCCATTTCCACTCTCATCCTACAAAGCTATACGGAAAGCTTGCAGGGAACAAAAGCTCCTGAGAGCAAACCCGAGCAGATTACTTGGCCTGGCCCCCAGCAAGGGCGGGGCAATTCTGCCTCTGGCAAAGACATGTGAGAACCATGGCAATAGGACCCTCCCCCAGAAGATCAGCAAGAACATCCAGCCAAGACCAAGTTTACGATACATGAGAACGGCAAAGGGGGATAAGCACATAGAATTCATGGCTTTTTTCCCATGATACTTTAGTCTTTCAAAGTTAATTTTTTTAATTTTCTTTTTTTCTTTTTCTAATTTTTTTTCAATTTTTTTTCCCTTTTTCAAGCAACATCTTATCAATCCCTTTTTTAAAGTATCTTTTTTATTTTTCATTTTTAGAGTCATATTCTATCCCTTCACTGTAGTTAACCCTATTTTTGATATATATATAAGTTGTTTTCTCTTTAAAATTTTGGGATACAGTTTCTTCTAACAGAAGAAAATATACCCTAAATCTCTAGTGTATGGCTTTGTTCTAGTCTCCTGTCTGATCACATTCTCTCCCTTTTTTTTTTTTAATTTCCCTTTTTTCTTTTTTCAACCAACTTCTTATCTTTTTTAAATTTTTTATTGTTATATTAATCACCATACATTACATCATTAGTTTTTGATGTAGTGTTCCATGATTCATTGTTTGTGCATAACAACCAGTGCTCCATGCAGAACGTGCCCTATTAAATGCCCATCACCAGGCTAACCAACTTCTTATCTTACCAATTCCTTTTATAAAATCTTTTATGATTTTCATTTTTACAATCATATTCCGTCCCTTCATTGTATTTACCCTTACTTTTGTACACATATAAGTTATTCTTTCTTTAAAATTTTGGGAGGCAGTTTCTTCTAACAGACCAAAATACGCCCAAAATCTAGTGTGTGGCACTGATCTATTCATCAGCCAGATCATATTTGATCATATTCATTTTTTCTTTTTTTCTTTTTTCTTTCTTTCCCTTTCTTTTCCCCTGGTTTCAGGTCTCTTCTGATTTGTTTAGTGTATATTTTTATGGGGTTATTGTTACCCTGTTAGCATTTTGTTCTCTCATTCATCTGTTCTCCTCTGGACAAAATGACAAGACAGAGAAACTCACCTCAAAAAAAAAGAACAAGAGGCAGTACCGACTGCCAGGGACCTAATCAATACGGACATTAGTAAGATGTCAGAACTAGAGTTCAGAATGACGATTATAAAGATACTAGCTGGGCTTGAAAAAAGCATGGAAGTTATTAGAGAAACCCTTTCTGGAGAAATAAAAGAACTAAAATCTAACCAACTCGAAATCAAAAAGGTTATTAATGAAGTGCAATCAAAAATGGAGGCTCTGTTAGGATAAATGAGGCAGAAGAGTGAATTGGTGATATAGAAGACCAAATGATGGAGAATAAAGAAGCTGAGAAAGAGAGAGATAAACTACTACTGGATCACGAGGGCAGAATTCGAGAGATAACTGATACCATAAGACAAAACAATATTAGAGTGGGATCCCAGAAGAAGAAAGAGAGGGTCAGTATAGCAGAGAACTTCCCTAATTTGGGGAAGGAAACAGGCATCAAAATCCAGGAGGCACAGAGAACCCCACTCAAATCAATAAGAATAGGTCAACACCCCAACATCTAATAGTAAAACAAGTCTCAGAGACAAAGAGAAAATCCTGAAAGCAGCTCGGGACAAGATGTCTGTAACCTACAATGGCAGAAACATTAGATTGGCAACAGACCTATCCACAGAGACCTGGCAGGCCAGAAAGGACTGGCATGATACATTTAGAGCACTGAACGAGAAAAATATGCAGCCAAGAATACTATATCCAGCTAGGCTGTCATTGAAAATTGAAGGAGAGATAAAAAGCTTCCAGGACAAACAAAAACTAAAAGAATTTGCAAACATGAAACCAGCCCTACAAGAAATATTGAAAGGGGTCCTCTAAGCAAAGAGAGAGCCTAAAAGTAACATACACCAAAAAGGAACAGAGACAATATACAGTAACAGTCACTTTACAGGCAATACAATGGCACTAAATTCATATCTTTCAATAGTTTCCCTGAATGTAAATGGGCTAAACTCCCCAATCAAAAGACACAGGCTACCAGATTGGATAAAAAAACAAGACCAATCGATATGCTGTCTGCAAGAGACTCATTTTAGACCCAAAGACACCTCCAGATTGAAAGTGAGGGGGTGGAAAACCATTTACCATGCTAATGGACACCAAAAGAAAGCAATCCTTATAGCAGACAAATTAGATTTTAAACAAAAGACTATAATAAGAGATGAGAAAGGACATTATATCATACTTAAAGGGTCTATCCAACAAGAAGATCTAACAAATGTAAATATCTATGCCCCTAACATGGGAGCAGCCAATTATATAAGCCAGTTAATAACAAAATCAAAGAAACACATCAACAACAATACAATAATAATAGGGGATTTTAACACCCCCCTCACTGAAATGGACAGATCATCTAAGCAGAAGATCAACAAGGAAATAAAGACTTTAAATGACACACTGGACCAAATGGACTTCACAGATATATTCAGAACACTCCATCCCAAAGCAATAGAATACACATTCTTCTCTAGTGTCCATGGAACATTCTCCAGAATAGATCACATCCTAGGTCACAAATCAGGTATCAATCGGTACCAAAAGATGAGGATCATTCCCTGAATATTTTCAGACCACAATGCTTTGAAACTAGAACTCAATCACAAGAGGAAAGTCGGAAAGAACTCAAATACATGGAGGCTAAAGAGCACCCTACTAAAGAATGAATGGGTCAACCAGGAAATTAAAGAAGAATTAAAGAAATTCATGGAAACAAATGAAAATGGAGGGGGGAAAGATGGTGGAGGAGTAGGGGTCCCTATTTCAACTGGTCCCCGTAATTGAGCTGGATATCCACCAGACCACTCTGAGCACCCACGAAACCAGCCTGAGATGTAAAAAGATATGGATCTCTACAAACAGAATATCGTAGGTGGTTGGTTTTGAGGTAGGAAGAGGGGAGCCATGATTCCGCGGGCGGATATTGGAGGATAAACGGCAGCGGGAGGGTGCCTGGCCGTGGGGACCCTACACTGTTGGTGAGCAACAGCCTCACGGGCTGTGGACAGGAAAAGACTCGCAGACCGGTAGCAGCAGGGAAAGGACTCTAGGGCAGCCCCCGGAGCGAAAACCCCGAGCGGCAGGGTCGCACACCTGAGAACTGGGAGCGGCTGGCGGTTTTAGAAGCACAAAGGGCAGAGATGTGCCTCGACCTGTAGGCAGGACTGGGAGCGCTCCAGAGGGGCGCACAACCCAGGATACTGCAGTTTACAGCAGCATGGACAGAAACGGAGACAGTGTGGCCTGGAGAGCTCACTGAAGAACAGACTGCGATCTCTCTGCTCTGAGGCAAAGGGTTGGAAATGGTCTCTTCTGCTCTGACTTGCAGAAGAGACGCAGAAAGCTGCCAGGGAAAGCCTCCAGAGAACAAAAGCCCCAAAAACTGATTCCCGCTGAGGCCATCCCCCGCCACAGGGGCGCAGGGCAACTCCGCCCAAACAGGGTTGCCTGAGTAACAGCATGGCAGGCCCCTCCCCCAGAAGACAGGCTGGGAAAACAAGAAGCCAGCAACCCTAAGGTCCCAAGAAAACAGGTGCATCTTACTTGGGTTCTGGTCAATAATTTGGACTCTATGCATTCCCTCAAACACCCATCAACAGAATGACTAGGAGGAGGAGCCCCCAAAATAGAAAAGACTCAGAGATTATGACTTATGCTGCAGATTTACAAACGGATGCAGATATAACCAAGATGTTGGAGATGGAATTCAGGCTAGCAATTGTGAAGACAATGGCTGGAACAGAGAAATCAATGAATGGCAACATAGAGTCTCTAAGGGCAGAAATAAAAGGTGAACTGGCAGAACTTAAAAATGCTATCAATGAGATCCAAACCAATCTAGATAATGTAACAGCTAGGGTAACTGAGGCAGAAGAGAGAATAAGCGACCTGGAAGACAATATAATAGATAAAAAGGGGAAAAAAGGAGGCCAGGGAAAAACAACTCAGAATCCATGAAAATAGAATCAGAAAAATAAGTGACACCATGAAGCGTTCCAATGTCAGAATAATTGGAATCCCGGAGGGAGTGGAGAGAGAGAGAGAAGACTAGAAGATGTATTTGAGCAAATCATAGCTGAGAACTTCCCTAATCTGGGGAATGAAACAAAAATTTGAGTCCTAGAGAGGACCCCTCCCAAGATCAAGGAAAACAGGCCAACACCCCGGCATGTAATAGTAAAACTTGCAAATCTTAGAACCAAGGAAACCATCTTAAGGGCAGTTAAGGGGAAGAGATTCCTTACGTACAGAGGGAGGAACATCAGAATAACGTCAGACCTATCCACAGAGACCTGGCAAGCCAGAAAGGCCTGGCAAGAAATATTCAAGGTACTAAAGGAGAAGAACATGCAGCCAAGAATACTTTACCTGGCAAGGCTGTCATTTAGAATGGATGGAGTGATGCAGAGTTTCCAAGACTGGCAGAAATTGAAAGAATATGTAACTACTAAGCCAGACCTGCAAGAAATATTAAGGGGGGGGGGGGTTCTATAAAAGGAGAAAGACCCCAAGAGTGATATAGAACAGAAATTTACAATCTATAGAAACAAGGTCTTCACAAGCAACATGATGACAATAAATTCATATCTTTCAATAATCACTCCAAACGTGAATGGCCTAAATGCTACCATAAAATGGCACAGGGTTGCAGATTGGATAAAAAGACAGGACCCATCCATATACTGTCTACAAGAGACTCATTTTGAACCTGAAGGTACATCCAGACTGAAAGTGAAGGGATGGAGATCCATCTTTCATACCAACAGACCTCAAAAGAAAGCTGGGGTATCAATTCTTATATCAGACAAATCAGATTTTAAGCTAAAGACTGTAGTTAGAGACACAGAAGGACACTATGTCATTCTTAAAGGGCCTATCCAACAAGAAGATCTAACAATTGTAAATACCTATGCCCCCAAGATGGGAGCAGCCATCTACATAAGCCAACTGTTAACCAAAATAAAGAGTCATATTGATAACAATACGTTAATTGTAGGAGACCTCAATACTCCACTCTCAGCAATGGACAGATCATCTAAGCAGAAAAATCAACAAAGAAACAAGAGCTTTGAACGACACACTAGACCAGAGATAGATAGATATATCTATCTACATATACAGAACAGTCCACCCTAAAACAACAGAATACACAAGTGCACACGGAACTTTCTCCAGAATAGACCACAATACTGGGTCACAAATCAGGTCTCAACAGATACCAAAAGATTGAGATTATTCCCTGCATATTCTCAGACCACAATGCTCTAAAACTGGAACTCAATCACAAGAAAAAAATTGGCAGAAATTCAAACTTGGAAGCTAAAGACCACTCTGCTCAAGAATGTTTGGGTCAACCAGGAAATCAAAGAACTTAAACAATTCATGGAAATCAATGGGAACGAAAACACATCGGTCCAAAACCTATGGGATACTGCAAAGGCGGTCCTAGGGGGGAAATATACAGCCATCCAAGCCTCACTCAAAAAAATAGAAAAATCCCGAATTCACCAACTAACTCCACACCTTAAAGAACTAGAGAAAAAGCAACAAATGATGCCTAAGCCATGCACTAGAAGAGAAATAATTAAAATTAGAGCAGAAATCAGTGAATTAGAAACCGGAAACACAGTAGATCAGATCAACGAAACTAGAAGTTGGTTCTTTGAAAGAATTAATAAGATCGATAAACTACTGGCCAGACTTATCCAAAAGAAAAGAGAAAGGACCCAAATTAATAAAATTATGAATGAAAGGGGAGAGATCACGACTAACACCAAGGAAATAGAAACAATTATTAGAAATTATTATCAACAACTATATGCCAATAAACTGAGCAATCTGGATGAAATGGAGGCCTTCCTGGAAACCTATAAGCTGCCAAGACTGAAACAGGAAAAAACTGACAACCTGAATAGGCCAATAACCAGTAACGAGATTGAAGCAGTGATCAAAAACCTCCCAAAAAACAAGAGTCCAGGGCCTGATGGAGTCCCTGGGGAATTCTACCAAACATTCAAAGAAGAAAGAATACCTATTCTACTGAAGCTGTTTCAAAAAATAGAAACAGAAGGAAAACTTCCAAATGCATTCTAAGAGGCCAGCATTACCTTAATCCCCAAACCAGGCAAAGACCCCATCAAAAAGGAGAATTTCAGACTGATATCCCTGATGAATATGGATTCCAAAATCCTCAACAAAATCCTAACTAATAGGATCCAACAATACATTAAAAGGATCATCCACCATGACCAAGTGGGATTTATCCCCGGGATGCAAGGGTGGTTCAACATTTGCAAATCAATCAGTGTGATAGAATACATTAATAAGAGGAGGGAGAAGAACCATATGGTCCTCTCAATTGATGCAGAAAAAGCATTTGACAAAATACAACATCTTTTCCTGATTAAAACTCTCCAGAGTATAGGGATAGAGGGAACATTCCTCAAGTTCATAAAATCCATCTATGAAAAACCCACAGCAAATATCATCCTCAATGGGCAAAAGCTGAGAGCCTTTCCCTTAAGATCAGGAACACATCAAGGATGCCCACTCTCGCCCTATTGTTCTACATAGTAGAACTATGTAGAACTAGTCTATTGTTCAATATAGTATAGAAGTCCTAGCAATAGCAATCAGACAACAAAAAGAAATAAAAGGTATTCAAATTGGCAAAGAAGAAGTCAAACTCTCTCTTTTCACAGACAACATGATACTTTATGTGGAAAACCCAAAAGACTCCACCCCCAAATTACCAGAACTCATCCAGCAATTCAGTAATGTGGCAGCATACAAAATCAATGCACAGAAATCAGTTGCTTTCTTATACACTAACAATGCAACTGTAGAAAGAGAAATTAGAGAAACGATTCCATTTACAATAGCACCAAAAACCATAAGATACCTCGGAATAAACCTAACCAAAGAGGTAAAGGATCCAACTCTAGGAACTACAAAACACTCATGAAAGAAATTGAAGAAGACACAAAAAGATGGAAAAATATTCCATGCTCATGGATTGAAGAATAAACATTGTTAAAATGTCTATGCTACCCAGAGCAATCTATACCTTCAATGTCATCCCGATCAAAATTCCAATGACATTTTTCAAAGTGCTGGAACAAACAACCCTAAAATTTGTATGGAATCAGAAAAGACCCCGAATCGCCAAGGACATGTTGAAAAAGAAAAACAAAGCTGGGAGCATCACGTTGCCCGATTTCAAGCCATATTACAAAGCTGTGATCACCAAGACAGCATGGTACTGGCACAAAAACAGACATACAGACCAATGGAACAGAACAGAGAACCCAGATATGGACCCTCAACTCTATGGTCAAATAATCTTTGACAAAGCAGGAAAAAACATGCAATGGAAAAAAGTCTCTTCAATAAATGGTGCTGGGAAAATTGGACAGCCACATGCAGAAGAATGAAACTCGACCATTCTCTAACAACATTCACAAAGATAAACTCAAAGTGGATGAAAGACCTCAATGTGAGACAGGAATCCATCAAAATCCTAGAGGAGAACATAGGCAGTAACCTCTTTGACATCGCCCACAGCAACTTCTTTCAAGATACATCTCCAAAAGCTAGTGAAACAAAAGCAAACACGAACTTTTGGGACTTCATCAAGATGAAAAGCTTCTGCACAGCAAAGGAAACAGTCAACAAAACTAACAGGCAACCCACAGAATGGGAGAAGATATTTGCAAATGACACTACAGATAAAGGGCTGGTATCCAAGATCTATAAAGACCTTCTCAAACTCAACACCCAAAAAACAAATAATCAAGTCAAAAAGTGAGCAGAAGATATGAAGACACTTCTCTGAAGAAGACATACAAATGGCTAACAGACACATGAAAAAATGTTCATCATCATCAGCCATCAGGGAAATCCAAATCAAAACCACATAGAGATACTATCTTACACCACTTAGAATGGCAAAAATGGACAGGGAAAGACACAACAAATGTTGGAGAGGTTGTGGAGAAAGGGGAACCTCTTACACTGTTGGTGGGAATGCAAGTTGGTACAGCCACTTTGGAAAACAGTGTGGAGGTTCCTCAAAAATTTAAAAATAGAACTACCCTATGACCCAGCAATTGCACTACTGGGTATTTACTCCAAAGACACAGATGTAGTGAAAAGAAGGGTCATATGCACCCCAATGTTCATAGCAGCAATGTCCGCAATAGCCTAACTGTGGAAAGAGCCAAGATGCCCTTCAACAGATGAATGGATAAAGAAGATGTGGTCCATATATACAATGGAATATTACTCAGCCATCAGAAAAGATGAATACCCAACTTTTACATCAACATGGATGGGACTGGAGGAGATTATGCTAAGTGAAATAAGTCAAGCAAAGAATGTCAATTATCATATGGTTTCACTTATTTGTGGAACATAAGGAATAACATGGAGGACATTAGGAGAAGGAAGGGAAAAATGGGGAGAGGGAATTGGAGGGAGAGATGAACCATGAGAGACTATGGACTCTGAGAAACAAACAGGGTTTTAGAGGGGAGGGGGGAGTGGCGATTGGTTAGCCAGGTGATGGGTATTAAGGAGGGCACATACTGCATGAAGCACTGGGTGTTATACGAAAACAACGGATCGTGGATCACCACATCAAAAACCACTGATGTATTGTATGGGGACTAACATAACATAATAAAATTAAAAAAAAAAAAAAAAGAAACGAAAATGAAAACACAACTGTTCAAAATCTTTGGGATGCAGCAAAGGCAGTCCTAAGAGGAAAGTATATAGCAATACAAGCCTTTCTCAAGGAACAAGAAAGGTCTCAAATACACAACCTAACCTTACACCTAAAGCAGCTGGAGAAAGAACAGCAAATAAAGCCTAAACCCAGCAGGAGAAGAGAAATAATAAAGATCAGAGCAGAAATCAATGAAATAAAAACCAAAAGAACAGTACAACAGATCAACAAAACTAGGAGCTAATTCTTTGAAAGAATTAATAAGATTGATAAACCCCTGGCCAGACTTATCAAAAAGAAAAATGACCCAAATAAATCATGAATGAAAGAGGAGAGATCACAACCAACACCAAAGATATACAAACAATTATAAGAACATATTATGAGGGTGCCTGGGTGGCTCAGTCGTTAAGCGGCTGCCTTCGGCTCAGGTCATGATCCCAGAGTCCTGAGATCGAGTCCCACATCGGGCTCCCTGCTCAGTGGGAAGCCTGCTTCTCCCTCTCCCACTCCCCCTGCTTGTGTTCCTGCTCTCACTGTCTCTGTCTCTGTCAAATAAATAAATAAAATCTTAAAAAAAAAAAAAAAAGAACATATTATGAGCAACTATATGCCAGCAAATTAGATAATCTGGAAGAAATGGATGCACTCCTAGAGATGTATAAACTACCAAAACTAAACCAGGAAGAAACAGAAAACCTGAACAGACCTATAACCACTAAGGAAATTGAAGCAGTATTCAAAAATCTCCCAACATAGCCTGGTGATGGGTATTAAAGAGGGTACACTCTGCATGGAGCACTGGGTGTTATATACAAACAATGAATCATGGAACACTACATCAAAAACTAATGAAGTAACGTATGGTGATTAACATAACAATAAAAAAATTTTTTTAAAAAGTAAAAAAAAAAATCTCCCAACAAACAAGAGCCCAGGGCCAGATGGCTCCCCAGGGGAATTCTACCAAACATTTAAAGAAGAATTAATACCTAGTCTTCTGAAACTGTTCCAAAAAATAGAAATGGAAGGAAAACTTCCAAACTCATTTTATGAGGCCAGCATTACCTTGATCCCAAAATCAGACAAAGACCCCATCAAAAAGAATTACAGACCAATATCCCTGATGAATATGGATGCAAAAATTCTCACCAAAATACTAGCCAATAGGATCCAACAGTACATTAAAAGGATTATTCACCACAAGTAAGTGGGATTTATCCCTGGGCTTCAGGGTTGGTTCAACATCTGCAAATCAATCAATGTGATACAACACATTAATAAAAGAAAGAACAAGAACTATATGATCCTCTCAATAGATGCAGTAAAAGCATTTGACAAAGTACAGCATCCTTTCTTGATTAAAACTCTTCACAGTGTAGGGATAGAGGGTACATACCTCAATATCATAAAAGCCATCTATGAAAAACCCACAACAAATATCATTCTCAAAGGGGAAAAACTGAAAGCTTTCCCCCTAAGGTCAGGAACATGGCAGGGATGTCCACTATCACCACTGCTATTCAACATAGTACTAGAAGTCCTAGCCACAGCAGTCAGACAACAAAAAGAAATAAAAGGCATCTGAATCTGCAAAGAAGTCAAACTGTCACTCTTTGCAGACGATATGATACTTTATGTGAAAAACCCAAAAGACTCCACCCCAAAACTGTTAGAACTCATATAGGAATTCAGTAAAGGGGCAGGAAATAAAATCAATGCACAGAAATCAGTTGCATTTCTATACACCAACAACAAGACAGAAGAGAAATTAAGGAGTCGATCCCATTTACAATTGCACCCAAAACCATAAGATACCTAGGAATAAATCTAACCAAAGAGGCAAAGAATCTGTACTCAAAAAGTATAAGATACTCATGAAAGAAACTGAGGAAGACAAAATGAAATGGAAAAACGTTCCATGCTCATGGATTGGAAGAGCAAATATTGTGAAGATGTCAATGCTACCTAGAGCAATCTACACATTCAATGCAATTCCTATCAAAATACCATCAACTATTTTCAAAGAAATGGAACAAATAATCCTAAAATTTGTATGGAACCAGAAAAGACCCCGAATAGCCAGAGGAATGTTGAGAAAGAAAAGCAAAGCTGGTGGCATCACAATTCCAGACTTCAAGCTCTATTACAAAGCTGTCATCATCAAGACAGTATGGTACTGGCACAAAAACAGACACACAGATCAATGGAACAGAATAGAGAGACCAGAAATTGACCCTCAACTCTATGGTCAACTAATCTTGGACAAAGCAGGAAAGAATGTCCAATGGAAAAGACAGTCTCTTCAACAAATGGTGTTGGGAAAATTGGACAGCCACATGCAGAAGAATGAAACTGGACCATTTCCTTACACCACGCACAAAAATAGACTCAAAATGGATGAAAGACCTCAATGTGAGACAGGAGTCCATCAAAATCCTAGGGGAGAACACAAGGCAGCAACCTCTTCGACCTCAGCCGCAGCAACTTCTTCCCAGAAACATCACCAAAGGCAAGGGAAGCAAGGGCAAAAATGAACTATTGGGACTTCATCAAGATAAAAAGCTTCTGCACAGCAAAGGAAACAGTCAACAAAACCAAAAGACAATGGACAGAATGGGAGAAGATATTTGCAAATGACATATCAGATAAAGGGTTAGTATCCAAAATCTATAAAGAACTTATCAAACTCAACACCCAAAGAACAAATAATCCAATCAAGAAATGGGCAGAAGACATGAACAGACATTTTTCCAAAAAAGACATCCAAATGGCCAACAGACACATGAAAAAGTACTCAACATCGCTCAGCATCAGGGAAATACAAATCAAAACTTCAATGAGATGCCACCTCACACCAGTCAGAATGGCTAAAATTAACAAGTCAGGAAATGACAGATGTTGGCAAGGATGCGGAGAAAGGGGAACCCTCCTACACTGTTGGTGGGAATGCAAGCTGGTGAAGCCACTCTGGAAAACAGTATGGAGGTTCCTCAAAAAGTTGAAAATGGAGGTACCGTATGACCCAGCAATTGCACTACTGGGTATTTACCCCAAAGATACAAATGTAGTGATCTGAAGGGGTACGTGCACCCCAATGTTTATAGCAGCAATGTCCACAATAGCCAAACTATGGAAAGAGCCAAGATGTCCATCAACAGATGAATGGATAAAGAAGATGTGATACACACACACACACACATGCGCGCACACACACACACACAATGGAATATTATGCAGCCATCAAAAAAATGAAATCTTGCCATTTGCAATGACATGGATGGAACTAGAGGGTATTATGCTAAGTGAAATAAGTCAATCAGAGAAAGACATGTATCATATGATATCACCAATATGAGGAATTCTTAATCTCATGAAACAAACAGGGTTGCTGGAGTGGGGGGGTGGGAGGGATGGGGTGGCTGGGTGATAGACATTGGGGAGGGTATGTGCTATGGTGAGCGCTGTGAATTGTGTAAGGCTGATGAATCACAGACCTGTACCTCTGAAATAAATAATACATTATATGTTAAAAAAAAGAGAAAAAAGAGAAGAAAAAGAGAGAAAAGATATTAGGAAGGGTAAAATGAAGGGGGGGGAAGTCAGAGGGGGAGACAAACCATGAGAGACTATGGACTCTGAAAAACAAACTGAGGGTTCTAGAGGGGAGGGGGTGGGGGATGGGTTAGCCTGGTGGTGGGTATTAAAGAGGGCACATATTGAATGGAGCACTGAGTGTCATATGCAAACAATGAATCATGGAACACTACATCAAAAACTAATGATGTAATTAATGTATGGTGATTAACATAATAAAATAGAAAAAAGAAAGAAAGAAAAGATTTGCAGAAATCCTCAGGAAAAGGACAAAAACCAGTACTACATGGAATATGGAAGATGGCAGGAAAGGCAATCTTAGCTAGTGTCAAAGAGTGGGTGGCTCCAGGTGGCACCTAGATTATAGAAGAAACTTCTACATCTCTTCTTTCCTCTTAGTTCTCTCCAAAGAGGGCAATGTCAAGGAGTTCTTCCCCTATGTTTTCTTCTAGAAGTTTTATGGTTTCAGGTCTTATATTTGAGTTTTTTCAGTTTATTCATTTTGAGTTGTTGGGGTTTTTTTGTATATAGTATAAAATAAGGATCCAATTTCATTCTTTTGCCTGTGGATATCCAGTTTTCCAACACCATGTTTTGAAGAGACTATCCTTTCTCCATTGTGCAGTCTTGGGATCTTTGTTGAAAATTAGTTGACCATATATGTATGGGATCAATTCTGGGTTCTTTTATTCTGCTCCAATGATCTGTATGTCTGCTTTTATGTCAATACCATGCTGTTTTGATTACCGCAGCTTTGTAACATAGCTTGAAATCAGGAAGTGTGATGTTTTCAGCTTTGTTCTTCTTGATCAAGGTTGCTTGAGCTATTTGGTATCCTATGTGGTTCCAAACAAATTTTAGGATTATTTTTTCTATTTCTGTGATAAATGCCACTGGAATTTTGATAGCAAATGCACTGAATCTGTAGATTGCTTTGAATATTAATTATTCCAAACCATAAACACAGGATATATTTCCATTTATTTGTGTCTGCTTTAGTTTCTTTCATTGGTGTTTTATAGTTGTTAGTATACAAATCTTTCACCTCCTTGGTTAAATTTATTCCAAAGTATTTTATTTTTGATGCTATTGTAAATTGGATTATATTCTTAATTTTTTTTTTTGGATAATTCATTGTTATGCATAGAAACACAACTGATTTTTGTATGTTGATTTTTTTAAAGATTTTATTTATTTATTTATTTGAGAGAGAGAGCACATGAGAGGGGGAGGGTCAGAGGGAGAAGCAGACTCCCCGCCGAGCAGGGAGCCCGATGTGGGACTCAATCCAGGAACTCCAGGATCATGACCTGAGCCAAAGGCAGTCACCTAACCAACTGAGCCACCCAGGCGCCCTGTATGTTGATTTTGTTTTTACTGCTATTTTACTGAACTTAATAGTTTTAACATGTTCTTGGTGGAGTCTTTAGAGTTTTCTATATTTAAGATCATATCCCCTGCAAACAGAGACAATGTTACTTAAATCTTTCTGATTTGGATACCTTTATTCCTTTTTCCCACCTAACTGTTCTGGCTAGGACTTTCAGTACTATGGTGAATAAAAGTGGTAAAACTGGGCATGTTTGTCTTGTTCCTAATCTTAGAAAAGCTTTCGGCTCATCACCATTGAGTATAATGTTAGCTGTGGGTTTGTCCTACATGGCCTTTATTATATTGAGATATATTCCCTCTGTACCCACTTAGCTGAGACTTTTTATCATGAATGAATGTTGAATTTTGTTGATGCTTTTTCTGCATCTATTGAGACTATATGGTTTTTATCTTTCATTTTGCTAATGTGGCATATTACACTTACTGATTTGCATATGTTGAAACAAACCTGCATCCCTCAATAAACCCCAGTTGATCATGGTATATGATCCTTTTAAAGTCCTGTTGAATTTGGTCTGCTAGTATTTTGTCAAGGATTTTTGCTTCTATCTTCACCAGGGATTTGGCCTCTAATTTTGTTTTTTTATAGCGTCCTTGTCTGGCTTTTGTATCACAATAATGCTGGTCTTGTAAAATAAGTTATAGTGTTCACTCTTCAATTTTTTGGAAGAGTTTAAGATGGATTGGTATAAATTATTCTTTAAATGCTTGGTAGAATTCACCAGTGAAGCCATCAGGTCCTGGACACTTCTTTGTTGGGAGAGTTTTGATTACTGGTTCAATTTCCTTTCTTATTAGACTGCAGATTTTCTGTTTCTTCATGCCTTAGTCTTAGTAGATTGTGTATTTCTAGGAGTTTATCTATTTTTTTCTGTTATCCAACTTATTGGCATATAACTGTTCATAGTAGTTTCTTAACATCCTTTGATTCTGTGGTGTCAGTTTTAATATCCTCTCTTTCATTTCTGACAATATTTGAGTCTTTTCTTTTCTTAGTCTAGCTAAGGGTTTGTCAACTTTTACCTTTTCAAAAACCAACTGTTACGGACACCGGGACGGCTCAGTCACTTAAGCCTCTCCCTTAAGCTCAGGTCATGATCCCAGTGTCCTAGGATCAAGCCCTACATCAGTCTCCCTGCTCTGCGGGAAGCCTGCTTCTCCCTCTCCCACTCCCCCTCTTGTGTTCCCTTTCTCTCTGTGTCTCTCTCTGTCAAATAAATAAATAAAATCTTTTCTTTTTTTTTTTAAAAAAAGGACCTGAATAGACATTCCTCCAAAGAAAACATACAAATGGCTAACAAGTATATAAAAAGATGCTCAGCATCAATTATCATCAGGGAAATGAAAATCAAAACCACAAAAAGTTATCACCTCATACCTATTAGGATGGCTATTACCAAAACATTAAAAGATTAGTATTGGTCAAATGTGGAGAAAAGGGAACACTTCTACACTATTGATGGGAATATAAACTCATACAGCCATCATGGAAAAGAGTATGGAGATTCTTAAAAACAACAACAACAAAAAAAAAAAGAACCAAAGAAACAAAAACTAGAACTACCATGTGATCCAGCAATACCACTTCTGGGTATATAGTCAAGGAAATAAAATCACCATTTGAAATAGATATCTGAACTTCCCATGATCATTGCAGCATTATTTACAATAGCCAATATACAGAAACAACCTAAATATCCATTGACAAATGAACGGATCAAGAAAATGTGGTGTGTGTGTGTGTGTATGCAATGAAATACTATTCAGTCTTAAGAAAAAGAAAGGAAATCCTGCCTATGTGAGATAATATGGATGACTCTGGAGGGCACTATGGTAAGTTAAATGAGCCAGACACAGAAAGACAAATGTTGCATAATCTTACATATATTTAGAATCTTAAAAAAAAGAAAGAAAGAAAAGAAAAAATTTGAACTCAAAACAAAGAGTAGAATGGTAGTCACCAGAGCGTGGGGCACGGGGAGAGAGGGGAGACTTAAAAAATAGTCAGAAAATGCTCCCCCCCCATCACTTTCCCACCATAGAGAAGGTAAACCAAGTGGAAGATGATAGAATTCCACCAGATTTTAATTGTGAGGTTGTAGGGAAAGGTAGTTTTAATTCTCCTTCTAAAATTAGAATGATTTTCCCTGGTTTTTATTACTGGGTTCCATGTTCTTATAAAAATACTTTAATGCAAATGAACCAAAGTTATATATTTTTTTTTCCATCTTCTTTCATCCAAAGTACATAATATCTGTAAGTTTCTACTGGAGTTCTAGCAATATACTAAATTTTTTAAAGTTCTGTGGATACATATAGGAAATGCTGTACTCTACCAGGGTAAATAAATATTTTTTAGAAATTTAAAAATTCCTTTTCATTCTATTTTTATGAAAATAATCAAGTAAGCTGACTTTTCCACCTATACAGACATCACAGAGACTCGTTAAAACATGAATTTCAAGGCAGAATAATAACCCATATTACCCTGGTCTCCTTAACTCAGAATCTATGTTCATTCAGATGTGTACCGAATGAAGTTTTGACTTGCTCATTCTTATCTATTAATTGAAACATGGCCTCAATCCAGCTACCCCATTTACACTCCTCTAAAATCAAACTGTTTTTGAGATTGCATTTATTTAAAATATGTCCTGAGAGGGGTGCCTGGGTGGCTCAGTCGTTAAGTGGCTGCCTTCGGCTAAGGTCATGATCCCCGGGTCCTGGGATTGAGCCCCCCATCGGGTCCCTGCTCTGCAGAGAGCCTGCTTCTCCCTCTCCCTCTGTCTGCCACTCTGCCTACTTGTGCTCTCTATCTCTCCATCAAATAAATAAATAAAATCTTTTAAAAATAAAAAAATAAAATAAAATATGTCCTGAGAGGCACCTGGCTGGCTCAGTTGGTAGAGCATGCGACTCTTGATCTCATGGTTGTAAGTTTGAGCCCCATACTGGGTGTAGGGATTTTTTTTTAATTTTTTAAGAAAATAAAAACTCAGTTTCTCACTAATTCATATTAACCTTCCCAAAGTTAAACAAAATTTTACTATATTCTCTGTAGCAAGAACATGTGTTGGTTGGAACCTTTTCTAATCAAAGAACCAATCAATAAAAAAGTAATATGCCTGGGGCGCCTGGGTGGCTCAATCGGTTAAGCGTCTGCCTTCAGCTCAGGTCATGATCCCAGGGTCCTGGGATCGAGCCCTCCATCGGGCTCCCTGCTCCACGGGAAGCCTGCTTCTCCCTCTCCCACTCCCCCTGCTTGTGTTCCCTCTCTCGCTGTGTCTCTCTCTGTCAAATAAATAAATAAAATCTTTAAAAAAAAAGTAATATGCCTTTACAATCCTTCAGCTTCCAAAATTTGTAGAGTTTGGGGGCTAGAAAAAGCAACCAAGATAATTGAGTCCCAGAGAAGTTAATTGATTAGCCTCAGTTTATATAGATAACTAGTATTAGATGGCAGAACTCAGAGAATCACAGAAAGTCAGTTATCAAAAATAAAACATTTAGTTACCTCATATAACTGGAATCATACGGTATTTGTCTTTTTGTGACTGGCTTATTTCATTTAGCATAATGCTCTCAAAGTTCATCCATGTTGTAGCATTTGTCAAAATACCTCCCTTTTTAAGGCTAAATAATATTCTATTGTATGCATATACCACATTTTGCTAATCCATCTGTCAATGGACACTTGGTTTGCTTCCACATTTTATCTGTGGTGAACAATGCTGTTATGAATATGGGTGTACAAATATCTTTTCAAGACCCTGATTTCAATTCTTTTGGATATATACCCAGAAGTGGAATAGCTGGATCATATAGTAATTCTATTTTTAATTCTAAGGAACCGCCATAATGTTTTGCACAGCCATTGTACCATTTTAGATTCCCACCAAGAGTGCACAAGGGTTCCAATTTCTTCACATCCTTTCCAACTCTTATTTTCTGTATTTTATATAGTAGCCATCTTAATTGTTGCAAGGTGGTATTTTTTTTGTTTTAATGTGCATTTCCCTAAAAATTAGCTATGTTGAGCATTTTTTCATGTGCTTATTGACCATTTGTATATCTTCTTTTGGAAAATATCTATTTAACTCTTTTGCCTATTTTTGGATCAGGCTGTTTGCTTTTATGTCGAGATTTAGAAGTTCTCTATATTCTGGAAATTAATCCTTTATCAGATATGTGACTGATAAACATGACAAATATTTTTTTCTGTTCTGTTAATAGTGTCTTTGTTAATAGTGTCTGTTAATACTGTTAATAGTGGGGGTGCCTGGGTGGCTCAGTCATTGAGCGTCTGCCTTCGGCTCAGGTCATGATCCCAGGGTCCTGGGATCGAGCCCCACATCGGGCTTCCGGCTCGGCAGGAGGCCTGCTTCTCCCTCTCCTACTCCCCCTGCTGGTGTTCCCTCTCTCGCTGTGTCTCTCTCTGTCAAATAAATAAATAAAATCTTAAAAAAAAAAAAATACTGTTAATAGTGTCTTTGATGCACAATTTTTTTTAAATTTTCCTTAAGTCCAATTTGGTTTTTTTCTTTTGTTTCCTGTGCATTTGGTATCATATCTAAGAAATCATTGCAAATCCAATGTTGTGAAGGTCTCATATTTTCTTCTAAAAGTTTTATAGTTTTAACTCTTACATTTAGGTCTTTCACCCATTTTGAGTTAATTTTTGTATATCATGTTAGGTAAAGGTCCAACTTCATTCTTTTGCATGTGGGTATCCCGTTTTCCCAGCACCATTTGTTGAAAAGACTGAACTTTTCCCATTGAATGGTCTTGATACCTTTGTTATAAATTATTTGAGTATATATGCAAGGGTTTATTAATGGGCTCTCCATTCAGATCCATTGGTCTGTATGCCTGTCTATATGCCAGTACCACACTGTTTTGATTACCATAGCTTTTTAGTAAGTTTTGACATCAGGAAGTCTGAGACCTTCAACTCTGTTCTTCTTTTGCAAGATTGTTTTGGCTATCCATTGTCCCTTGAGATTCCATATGAATTTTAGGATGGGTTTTTGTATTTCTTAAAAAAAACGAATCATTGGGATTTTGGTAGGGATTGCATTGAAGTTGTAGCTCCCTTTGGGTAACCCTGGAATCTTAATAAAATTAAGTCTTTCAATTCGTGAACATGAGAAGTCTTCCCACTCCTTTATATCTTCTTTAATTTCTTTCAGCAATGTTTTGTAGTTTTCATTGTGTAAGTCTTTGCCTCCTTTGTTAAGCTGATTTGAAGTATTTTGAAGCTATTGTAAATGGCTTCCTAACTTTCCTTCCAAACTGTTCGTTTTAATGTCTAGAAATGCAACTGATTATTGTGTGTTTATTTTGTATCCTATTTTGCTAAATTTATTAGTTCTAACAGGGGTGTGTGTGTGTGTGTGTGTGTGTGATATCTTTAGAGTTTTCTATATATAAAATCATATAATCTGTGAACAGACATCATTTTACTTCTTCCTTTCCCATTTGAATACCTTTTATTTCTTTTCATGTCTAATTACTGTAGCTAAAATTTTCAGTACTATATTGAATGGAAATGGTAAAAGCCACATTCTTGCCTCATTTCTGATTTTCAGAGAAAAACCTTCATTCTTTTACCTCACAGTATGATGCTTGCTGTAGGTTTTTCATATATGGCTTTCAATTTTGTAGTTTCCTTCTATTCCTAGTTTTTTTTAATGTTTTTACCATGACAGTATGTTGAATTTTTTCAAATGTTTTTTTCTGTATCAATTGAGATGATTATGAGGTTTTTTCCTTCATTCTGTTAATGTACTGTATTATGTTGGTCAATTTTCATATGTTGAATCATGTTTGCATTCCAGGAATAAGTCCCATTTGGTCATGGTGCATAATTCTTTTAGTATGTTGCTAAATTTGATTTGCCAGTATTTTCTTGAGAATTTTTACATCAATGTTCATAAAGGAAATTGATCTATAGTTTTCTTCTCTTATAGTATCTTTGCTGGGCTTTGACATCTGGGAAATGTTGGCCTCATACCATGAGTTATAAAGCATTCCCTCCTCTTTAATTTTTTGGAAAAATTTGATAAAGATTAATGTTAGTGTTTCCTTACATATTTATTAAAACTAACCAGGGAAGCCATCAAGTCCAGGGCTTTTCTTTGTTGGAAGATTTTTAATTACTGATTCAGTCTCCCTTCATAGGTTTCTACTTCTTCATGACCTGGATTTGGCAGATTTTTGTGTTTCTAGGATTTATCCATTTCATCTAGGCTATCCAATTTGTTGCCATACAACTGTTCATAGCACTCTCTTAAAATCTTTTTATTTCTGTAGCATCAGTAGTAATGCCCCCACTTTCATTTCTGATTTTAGTTATTCAGTTCTTCTTTTTTTGGTTATTTAGCTAAAAGTTTGTCAATGTTGTTGACATTTTTGAAGAACTAACTTTTGCTTTTATTGGTTTTCTCTATTTTTCTTTTTTCTATTTATCTCTGTTCTAATCCTAATCTAATCCAAAATCTGCATTTCACAGATAAGCTAGCCCACCTATTTTCCTGTCACACTTAAGTTTGATAAAAGGCCCTCTACAGAGGAGAGTTCCACAACTCAACCCTAGAAACTCCTTCCAGATTGGTATCAGCATCCCATATTCAACCACAAGAAGCTCTTTCAATCTGAAATTCCAGACACATTAATATCCACAGCTGTAGGAGCCAGGCCAGTTATGGGAAGGGGTATAAAGTGATGTGTAAAGGCAACACTAAGTGGTGGGTGGCAAGGACTGTTCTATACATTTTCCTATCACTTTAGTAGCTCATCAAAGAGAGGAAATGTTAGCACACCCTGATTTGTTTTTGACTTCTCCAGTTTCTACAACCACAGCTTCATCTTCTAAGTGCTGGTAAAATTTTCTCCTTTCGAGGTCAGAGGACAATGCAAAGGAAAGAATAGGGCTAGAAAAGTGGTCTATGAGGTGCTAAACAGTGCTAAATCTTTATAAGCAACAGCTTTCCCCAACTCCACCTATGAAAGCCTACTCCCAACATAAACATACTAGTAAATTTAGAAATGAAGAACCAGTCTCCTTAAGGAGAAGCAAGCCTTGCCCCTCTCCAGGGATCCTGATGCCAGCTACAAAGGAAAGGAAGCATGGAAGTACACACTATAGAAGTAAAGTTCTGTCTCCTATCTTTGCCAACCACTCCTCCACCATGTTCTTAAGACTCAAAGCCATAGTCAATGGAGAGTGTCTACATTATTCTCTTCTTTCCAAAAGTCCAAAAATAACTCCACCTCACCTTCCCACCCCACAGGAGGCAAACAATGTGGTTTGGTAAAATTCTTTTATATCCTACAACCAGATTTTACTTCTCTTCCTTTCCTCTGATTCAGCCTGTATCTCTTAAGCAATACAGATCAGAAAATTGCCTCAGTAATGGCTCTGGTGTTTTCTGAGTCCAAATCAGAAACTTCCACTTGAAAGCCCCAGTAGCTAATCGAAAACAAGGTCTCTAATTTACACTCTGCCCGATACAGAGCTACTCTGTGAATCTCCCACTGTCATTTTCCTGCCTGCAGTTCAGTCATTTTGTAGAAGCACAAGATCCTTAAGAGCCCAGCAGAGTAGGACACTGCTACCAAAAATATTTTTATCACTATTCTGCTCTATGATGACTCAGAAAAGATATAAGAATGGGCAAGAGCTAGTAGCTAGATTTATCATAGTGATCACTTTGTAATATAGATAAATGTTGAATCACTGTTGTGTGCCTGAAACTAATATAACTATGTCAACTACACTTCAAGAAAGAAAGAAACAAAGAAAGGCAAAGACAGGCAAGATACCAAAATCAAATTTTCAGAGGCATAAGGCTGGCCTGTTATGCAAGCTTTATCCACTTTATCCACATGGTGGTGCTAGCCTCAAAAAAATTGCCCAAAAAGGAAATGAAAACAGTCCATTTTCCTCTCATTAATGACAAAGCTGTACACTGTGGTCAACACATCACTTGTCTAAGGACTATACATTAATTCTGCAAATAAGCATCTAAAATAGTTTGTCCTAATCCTCATCCCCACCCTGCTTCCCAGGGGGAATAAATGGAACCAAATCACCATTCTTTTCAACTCACTGATTCAATCTTTACTGACCTTGGGGGGGGTGGGGAATGACTCATGTTGGGCTGTGGGATGTGTGCAATCCTGGCACAGAAACTTATTATTCCTGAGAAGGAGCTGGGATGGCTTGGGGAGAGCTCATCAACTAGCCATCTAAGGCTCTTCACTGGGTTCTTTTAAGTGCTGCTAGAGTCAGAGAAGATGGGAGCAGCAAACATTTCATTGGTGTCGTTGAATGAAAGGTTCAGTGTGGGTGCCTTCTAGGCCACTGAGCAGAGAAGACCAAAAAACCTGTTTTTGACTTCTAAACCCAAAAATATGCTCTCCACCTTGATCATATGACCAAGTCTCACCAGCTGCCTCTTCTTGTGGAATCTAAATGTTTCATTTAAATGTTTTAAAAGCTCAGGGGAATCTCATTAAGTATACTAAATACTGCTTAGGCAACATAGAAGATGCCAAATGGAACCAATTACCAGGTGTATAAACAAACAAATTTAAAAACACAGTTACCTGTCAACACCGAAAAACACTCTCAACTTTAGAAAGGGAGAACTGACATAAGTTTGTTAATGGTCCTCTGTAAGTCAGTCCTTACCTGACACTGATACTAATAACAATGACAACCATGAATACAACAATACCCGTCTGGAGGGTTTTCAGACCTGGCCCTAGAGGCTGGCAGCTTGCTAACACCTGTGATTTGGGAGATAGCACAAGGTACCACTTGCCATTGTATGTAAATATCTGCCTCTGACCTGCCAGGGACTTATGATCCTTTCTCATGTTTAAATCCCCAACTTTAGACAAGAGCTGCTAAGCATCTTATCCCTATAACTTTGTTCATAAAATAAACATCTAAGCAGAGAATGAAGGAAAGACCCAAGGAAAAATCCCCATAAGAATGAACAAGTTCATTAGATTGGCTAATTTACCTTTGGAATAGCAAGAAGCTGGATCCTGAGAAGAGAGCATATGGGACAACTACACGTCAACAAAGGTCAAAGAGTTTGATAGTCATAAGTTCTGCAGCCAAGGTATGACTTGGGGTACAAGCAAGAATGAGTCTGAAGGAATTTTTCCATTTATCATAGATCAGACGTAACAAAGTAATGGCTCATAGGCTTAATCAAATTTACAGTTGCATATTGTTCCTCTCATGGTGTTTTTTAAAAATTTACCTTTGTTGCAAATATTTAAAATCCTGGAGATGCCATCTAAAGTCTAGATTGCAGGATTCTTTTAAAAAATTAAAAGTTTTGGGGTACCTGGGTGGCTCAGTCAGCTGAGTGTCTGCCTTGGGCTCAGGTCATGATCTCAGGGTCCTGGGATGGAGCCCCAAGTCTGGCTCTCTGCTCAGCGGGGAGTCTGCATCTCCCTCTTACTCTCCCTCTGTGCTCTCCCTCTCTTTATCAAAAAAATAAAATCTTTTTTAAAAAATTAAAAGTTTTGTCATCACTAGACAGGATTCTCATGTGACAATAACTGCTCAAAGCTGAGAAATAACAGTTAAGTCAACAGACTTATAGGGCCATTTGCTTACCGCAGTCTCCATTCCCCCTACTGTATCAAACCTGGTCTTATAGTGCTATGCCCATGCCTGTAAGTCATAATTGACCTTGGTAAAGGGCACCTGGAGAGAAAATTCTTAAAAGGAAGATGATGATGCCAACAGTGTAGCGAGGTACCAAAACACAGTTTTCTGAAAAGAATATGGTCATATCTGACAGAATTGAAGGTAATACCTAGAGAAAAATTAATATAGCAGAGCTCATACTGGGCTAAGTTCACGAGGTTCCAGGGACTCAGAGCAATGTGAGAAAGAGACAACTACAAAACCTATGATGGGATGAGAAAGTTTTCCTGAATCTCAGCTTTTGATTTATGAGGAGGCAAACCACAAGACTTACTAACAAGTCATATGAACTTTAGAAATAGTCAAAGGCTCCCTGTGTGGCAAGGATGCAGCCCGTGTTTGCTTTCTCACAGCTCACGGATGAGGAGTGATAGAAATGAGCTGCAATAAAGGAGATTTGGCTTGGGTTGAACATCAGGAACAAATCACATTCTTGAATTATATACACTGAACTCTGAGATAATTGCACAGCTTTATAATTATTTGTGCTTAAGCAATGTGCGTCCAAGTCTTAATTTATAAAAGTGACTAAGTGACAAGAGAATGAGGTCAAGGCCACCGAAAGAAAAGTTTATTGATACTCATGGTTCCCTTGGAAATGGGAGAAAAGCACTCTACACAGGGACACATTGGGAAGCACCAGAGTGGATAAAGAGGCAGAAGCAGGAAGGAGGGGAAACATGACCTAGAGCCTTGATTGTGTTTTCCATGGAAAAGGCAAGGCAGGGAAGGGAAAGTAGCTTAGGACTGGCTAGTTTGAATCATGTTGGCAGCCTCTGGACTATAAGGAGTGGTCTCTAGTTGTCTGGTACCTGGCCCTGAATGGCTACAGCAGGGAAATATTGGCCTGGGATATGAGAGTTAGATAAAGGAGGTGGTTGGAGGTGTGGACTTGGGATTAGCTGGGGAGTTTGTAATATGATTTTTGCACATCTGCAAAAGCTGCATCACAGGGGGTCTAAACAATTCGGGCCATTAGTATGGCCCTGTGATTAATGGATGCCACACAAACAAATACAAAGTCTAAGAAAACACGGTTCAATCATTAAGGGAGTTTAAAAGGCCTTCAGTCTAGTCCCTCCATTTTATAAATGAGGAAACTGATATTTAAAGACATAATGTCATTTAACCAAAATCCAATGAAGCTTGTTAGCAGCGCTGCAAGGAAGAGAACTGTCACGCACTACTCCCAATTCAGTGACTTATCTGCTACACTCTATTGATTTATGCTAATATGTATATTGACTATGCACTTCCCTTCATCTTGTCTTGTGAATCTAAAGCAAGGATAGGCAAACTTTTCCTATAAAGGACCAAATAGTAAATATCTTAGGCTTGCGGGGGCGCCTGGGTGGCTCAGATGGTTAAGCGTCTGCCTTCGGCTCAGGTCATGATCCCAGCGTCCTGGGATCGAGCCCCGCATCAGGCTTCCTGCTCAGCGGGGAGCCTGCTTCTCCCTCTTCCTCTGCCTCTCTCCCTGCTCATGCTCTCTCCCTCTTTCTCTCTCTCTCTCTCTGTATCTCTGTGTCTCAAATGAATAAATTAAAAAAAAAAAATCTTAAAAAAAATATCTTAGGCTTGCGGATCATACAGTCTCTGTCACAACTACTCAACTCTGTCATTGTGGCACTAAAGCAGCTGCAGACACCACATAAATGGGTGTGTCTGTGTCCCAATAAAACTTTATTTGTGGACACTGAAATTAGAATTTCATATTAATTTTCACATGTCATGAAATATTCTCTAAAAATTTTTGTCAACCATTTAAAAATGTAGTAACTATTTTTAGCTCGCAGGCTGTACAAAAATAGGCAGCAGGCTGAGTTTTACCTATGAGCCACAGTTTCCTAACCCTTTTTCTCTGCACACTCCTTATAAAATCTCAGATGACTGAACCAGGTGACAGTGACCCACTCTAGGTCTTAGTTTCTCCATTGATAGAGTGAGGCAACTAGACTCTAAGGTCCCTTTCAGAGATGTGACCTTGAGGTTTTTGATAGGGGTATCTACCCAAAGACAAAAATGTGTTGTAAAAGGGAATCTGTGGGCTCCTTCATGGGACACTATTAAAAGATACCTCTCTCAGATAACTCCAAGAACCAAAGTCATTCAGGAATTATATTGTAAAGAACATTAGATACATAAAACTTAACAGTAAAATATATATATATATTCATGAAACTATAAGTTTAGGGAACAGGATTAAATGAATTTCTCTACTCCAGGACTTCTCAAACCTATGCATTAGGACTATCCAAAGGAGGGGTCTTCCAAAAAGAGACTCTCAGACAAGGACTCGGGTACAGGTAGTTTATGTAAGAAGCAAAAATAGAAAACACAAATGAGACAGGGAAAATTGAGATAGGGAAATGAGAAAAGCCCTATCACTTATGTTAGTGAACAAGTTAGCAGTGAGCAACTGGAGCTCAGTTCTGCTGGAAACTCTCTGGGAAACTATGATGTGGCTTCAGAACATTCCACAGAAAGTGGGGAGACTTAGGCATTTATCTATTAAGTCCAGCCTCCCAATGGTTAAGAGGTGTCCCTGAGGGTATGAATAGCCCCACACTTCCAGGTTGTAACTGCAGGGAGCCCAGAAGTTCCCAGAGTGCTAAAGAAAGCCCTCAGGCAAAGAAGAGAGCCAGCTCAAGGTAGGAAGCTATCCACTTTCCAGAACCATCTACCAGGGCTAAATTCAGAGAGGGGTTGAAGAGATAAGGTGTGAGTGTCGGCTATAAAAGGTGATGGGGGATGAGGGGATGGAAATCAATATTTTCTCACCTCATCTGCCATCAAAACGCTTTCTTCCTCAATCATCCCAACTAATCTGACTGAGGAATTCCTTTATACATGAAGCATCTGTCCTTGGAGAGATACTGCTTTAATGTAAATACAATAGTGCCAGTGTCTGGGTAATCATGATAAAATCAGAAGATCCCTTCTAAAATCAATGACAAGGCATACACTAAATATCAATAAGCCTCTGTCCTCTCTGGGGCAGAAACTAGGCCAATACATTTCACACAGTGCCAGGCATGAGGTCAATTCCAACATGAAAAAAAAAAAAAAAAACCCGCAAAGAACAATTCACCTCCAAATGAGGTTGCCATCTGAAGTGAAGCATGTCGGAGGAGGGACAGAATGTTCAAAGTGTATTTGGAAGCATAACAAGGCATCACCATCTGCCATCTGAGTCCCACCTCCCCAGCCCTCTAGCCATCTGCACACCTGCTCAGGCAGGTCGCATCAGGGCAGGGATGGCCATGCCTTCATTAATGCAGTGGCAATAAAAACAAAAGCTCAGGAAATATCTCTAAAGCCCCTGACACCGTTACTTCCTTACATTTGGAATCTGTTTCCATAAAGAAACATATGGAAAAGAGATTCATAAACCTAAAGCTTAAATCTACACAGGGCTGAAGTTTCTGTGTGAGCTGAATTTTTAGACTACCAGGTCATACGTAGAAAATCAGCAAACTGTTAAAGAAATGGCAGAGCAAATGCTAAGCAGAACCTAATCTGGAATCCATTATACATATTCTCATTTTGAACTGTGATCAATATAAGAATCACCTCTTTTCTACCTTCATTCAGATTTCATCTCTAGACCCACTTTTCCCAGGAAAGCTAAAATAAATCCATCCAGAACTAACTATGGAGAAGTGCCTCTAAGTGCTAGATGCAACCCGTTCTCCTGGAGAGCCTTGCAGATAAGAGTCCAGTTTGGCTATTCCAGCTCTTTAGATCCTCCACACCAGAGACTGGGTTTATGTAAATGCAGCACACCCAAAGAGGAATAGAGCCTATCCAGGATCCATTCTGTAAGAAAGGCTATTTACTTGATCTGTCTGCTCTAGGCAATAGGATACTGATTCTAAATGTTACAGAAGTTCCTCCCAGTTCAAATGTCTCTTCTTAAAAATAGCTAAAAGGGTTTTTTTTTTTAACTTGGAAATTATAAAGATATCAAAAGACACACTGTTAATAGGAGCTCACTGAATATATTACATGCAGTGAAATAGATATACCCTCTTCTAATTAGTCAGGTTAAGCATATGAATCTGTGCGAAGACAATCCAGCTGAGCAGTTAGATGTACAAGCTCTGAGGTCAGACTGCTTGGGTTCACCCTGGCTTCACCACTTACCAGCTGTGTGACCTGAGTCAAGTCACTCAAACTCTCTGAGACTCAGTTTCTTTGGGTATAAATGAGGAATAATAGTACAAGTTAATGAAGTGCATGTAAATAAAAATACAGGTAAAGTGTTTACCATGGTATCTGGTACATAATAAGAGTTTTTAAACATTAGCTATTTGTAGTAGGCTGAAAAATAGCTCTCCAAAAGATATTCACATCTGAAAACCTGGAACCTAGAGTTGTTACCTTATATGGAACAAGCATCTTTAAAGATGTGATTAAGTGGGGCGCCTGAGTGGCTCAGTTGGTTAGGTTAAAGCATCTGCCTTCGGCTCAGGTCGTGATCCCAGAGTCCTGGGATCAAGCCCCACATCAGGCTCTCCCTCCCCTTGGAGAGTCTGCTTCTTCCTCTCCTCCCGGCTCATGCTGTCTCTTGCTCTCTCTCTTTCTCTCTCTCAAATAAATAAATATAATCTTAAAAAAAAAAAAAAAGATGTGATTAAGTTAAGGAGCTTGACATGGGGAGATTGCCTGGGTTACCTGAGTGGGCCCTAAATGCAAACATAAGTATCCTTATGAGAGGGAGTCAGAGGGGTACTTCTCACACACACACACACACACATGTATGTGAGTAAAGCCAATGTGAAGATGGAGCTGAGAGAGATTTGAAGGTGCTGGCCTTGAAGACTGGAGTAACAGGATCACAAGCCAAGGAATGTCAGCAGCCACCAGAAGCTGGAAGAGGCAAGGCTAGGATTTTCCCCTAGAGGCTCCAGAGGAAGTGCAGCCCTGCCAACACCCTGATTCCTTACTAGTGATAAAGATTTCGGACTTCTGGCCTCCAGAATTGTGAGAGAATAAATTTCTGTTTTGTTTTTTTTTTTTAAAGATTTTATTTATTTATTTGACAGAGAAAGACACAGCGAGAGAGGGAACACAAGCAGGGGGGAGTGGGAGAGGGAGAAGCAGGCTCCCCGCCGAGCAGGGAGCCCGATGCGGGACTCAATCCCGGGACTCCAGGATCATGACCTGAGCTGAAGGCAGTCGCTTAACCAACTGAGCCACCCAGGCGCCCTAAATTTCTGTTGTTTTAAGCCATCAAATTTCTGGTAATTTGTTAGAGCAGCCACAGGAAACAAATACACTGTTGTGATATATTTGTATCAATTCTCCACTGCTACATAACAAAACTTGGTGGCTTTAAGCAAGAATATTTGTTATCTCACAGTTTCTGCAGATCAGGAATCTAAGCACAGCTTTGCTGTGTCACTAACTCAAAGTGTCTCACAAGGCTATAATCAAGGTGTGGACTCTGGTTTCATCTTCAGGCTCTCAGGATAAGGATATAGTTCTTCACAAGTTCCCAGACTGAGGACCTCAGATTCTCACTGCATGTTGGTCAGAGGCTGCCCTCCGTTCCTTGTCACATGTCTCTCTCCCCAAAGCAGCACACAACACACAGTTCATCAGAGTGACCAAGAGAGAGACTAAGAGAGAGAGAGAAGATAGAAGTCAACATCGTTTTTAACCTAATCTCAGAAGTGACATCCCATTACATTTGCTGCATTGTCTTTGTTCTAGAAGTGATTCACTAGGTTTAAGACCCTTAATTACCTAGAATAAATTACTGCAAACAATCTTTTTATTTCATAGCTCTCCTGGCTCTACATCATCAGCTGACCTTTTGAACACTAAACTCATCTAATTCACATTGGTCTGCTTGTTGTATAATGTAGGACTGGTAATTGTAAGAATTCCCAGTCTTTTGGTCTGCAAATGCTCAGCACAGACTTTAAAATAAAAGGGAAGCATCAACCATATTTCTGTAACTTTACATCGTTCCCATGTGTTTCTATGTAACTCCTCCAACTCTGAAAAAACTGTCGGCTATGTAGTTGCCTAGGACATGGGGAGGAATGCCTAGGAATGGCTTCTACCTGCCATGGTGGTAATGAGAGGATTTTTCTAGATTTCTGTGAATTTGGCACAACAAGAACAACTTCCAGCCCAGAACACTTTTCAGTCTCAATAGTTATTCCCTGTCTCAATAGTTAGTTATTCCCTATGTCACATGTGTCTCTCTCCAACCCTGGAATCTGTGACTAGCTTTCAAACTGTCCTTTTGTTTCACTAACATTTTACTGTTTGAATGTTCATACCACTTAGATCAAATATCATAGAACCTTTGAGCTGAAAATATCCTTTTTTTAAAGATTTATTTATTTATTTGAGAGAGAGAGAGAGATAAGGAGTGGGGGAAGGGGCAGAGCGAGAGAATATCCAAGCAGACTCCCACTGACTGCAGAGCCCATCTGGGGGCTCGATCCCAGGAGCCAAGAGATCAGGGCCTGAGTAGAAACCAAGAGTTGGACGCTCAGCCAACTGAGCCACCCAGGTAGGTGCTCCTGAGCTGAAAATATCTTAAATTTGCCTAATCAACCCTCTAAGAAAAAAAGCTCAGAGCAATTTCTCTCTCACATTCTCACAGTCTCTGATACTCTTGTGCTAGTACGGTCAGAGATGGGTCTATTGTCTCAATTCCTAACACAGTGAGTGCGTGTACGTGTACGTGTGTGTGTTGTGCCTCATTGTGCACTGCTTTTAGACACTCTGACTAGTTTGCAAGTACACAATATGTACTGGGGAAATGTTTGTAAGCAATATCAAAATCCATGTTAGAACAACAACAAAAATATCCAAAAGAAACATAACTGTGATAAGGATTCTGAAGAGAAGAGATAATAAAGTGTGAATTTAGCCCCATGTGGAACATGAATTTTTTTCTTGGCTTCATGTCCTAATATCAAAGGAGATAGAAACCCTACAGAAATTTGAACAGGGATGGCTTAATATAAATAATTATTATAAGTAATTGTTAACTATTTACAGGAAATTAGCTACCAAAAGAGAACTTTAAGATTACCCAAGGTCTCAGTGAGAGAACCCAAGGAAGAAACACACTTGGAAGGGGTCCCTTCCCCAAGGTTTGAAATCAGACCTGATTAGAGGGCTGTGGTTGCAGCCTGCTGGATGGCAGAGAAGTTGCTGGGCTGCCCTAGGATAAGGCTGGTGGGCAGAGAACCATGACTGGATGCCAATGAAACTCACTAGGAAGCTGCCATCAGAGGCTGCTGTGGAATTCACGGGGAAGCTGTTGGAGGTACCCACAGAACTTACCTGGAAGGCACCCACCAGGGTGGTAATAAGCTCACTGGAAAGCAGCTTTCCAGGAAGCTGCCTGCAGCTGATACCACTGACACTTGTTGAAGGTCATCTCCATGGCAGGATGGCCAAGCACCATAGGAACAAGAAGGAGGGAAAAATACATCTGCAACTGGAAGAGAAGCCCCTACCTGCAAGTGTTCCTCTTTTGCCCTCTACTGACAAAATTTAACATGGTGCCAGGAAGTAAATAAAGAAATGCTTATAAGATCCATCTCTGCTATCAAGCAGGACAACAAAGGGTAGATCTGGAGCTGAGAAGCAATACATCGATAACAGGAACAGGGTCCTCATCAGTGAAGAGGCTTGAGCTCTAGTCTCAGCAATACCAACTTGCTAATACCTAGGGACCTATCAGACACTAGATCCCCTTCATGATGTCTTGGTATCTCTCTACTTTCATTAATCCAATCTATTTTTCCTCCATTTTTTTATTTAAATCCAATTAACAGATAATGTATTATTGGTTTCAGAGGTAGAGGTCAGTGATTCATCAGTCTTTTATAATACCCAGTGCTCATATCACGTGCTCTCCTTAATGTCCATCACCAAGTTACCCCATCCTCCCACCTACCTCCCCTCCAGGAACCCTCAGTTTGTTTCCTATGATTAAGAGTCTCTTACGGTTTCTCTCTCTCTCTCTGGTTTCATCTTGTTTTATTTTTTCCTCTCCTCCCCTATTTTGAGTTTGGTAGTCACAATGAGCCATTCTATTACTTCAACATATAATAACTGAAAATAGCAAATAAACAAAACATACTTATCAAGTTTCCAAGAGCTCACACTAATAGATTTTTCTATTTTATTTTGCCTGAAACCAAACTTTAAGACAATTTTTACTTCCTAATGCTGTTTATGATATTGTGATTATAAGAAATACATATCTTCATCTCCCTTCCTGGCACAGGAGTTTCTGAAACACTTGGAATTTCTAAGTGATAGAGGTAAGAAGGAATATCTTTTGTTATTCATAATCAGCCCTCCAGCAACCATACCTGAATTCATGCTAATGAGGTGACTCTTTGTGGGCTACTATATTGCTTCAGGATGAAGGTTGGTTGCCAGAGAAACCAACCAGGTGATTACAGGGTTGGAACTTTCAGCCCCTTCCCCCATCTCAAGGGAAAGGTGAGCAGCTAATTGAGTTAATCACCAATGAGCTTTGATTTAAGCAATCATGCCTGTGTAATGGAGCCTCCTTAAAAACCCTAAACAACAGGGTTCAGAGAATTTCTGATTTGATGAATACATGCAGGAAGGGTGGTGCACCCCTTTTCCATGGGGCAGAAGCTTCTGTGCTGGGGAGCCTTCTAGACTTTGCCCAATGCACCTCTTCACCCGGCTGTTCATTTGTATCCTTTATAATATCCTCTATAAAATATACTGGTAATAGTAAGTACTCTCCTGAGTTCTGTGAGCCATTCTATCAAACTACTGAAGGGGGGGGGGGGGGGGGGGTCATGGAAACCCCTAATCTGTAACTAGTTGGTCTGCAGTACATGCAGCTGGGACTTGAGACGGGCATCTGAAGTGGGAGCTGTCTTTGAGTCTGAGCCCTAAATCTTTGGAGTCTGTACTAACTCTGGGTAGTTAGTGTCAGAAATGAACTAAATTGTAGAACACTCAACTGGTATCCACAGAGAATTGGAGAATTGCTTGGTGTGGAAAACCCACACATTTGGTGATAGAAGGGTTGTGGGTAAAACAGCCCATTACTGCTGTAACAAATTACCACAGACTTAGTGGTTTAAAATAACACAAATTTATTCACTTATCGCTCTGGAGGTCAGAAGCCTAAAATGGGTTTTCCTGGCTGCATTCCTTCTAGAGGCTCTATGGGAGAATCCATTTCCTTTTCCATCTTGTGGAGGTGAGCTGCATTCCTTGGCTCATGGCAATTTCCTGTAGCTTCAAAGCCAGCAGTGTATCATCTCTCCTCTCTGACTTCTGCTCTTGTCCTCACATTTTCTGTCTGACTCATCCCTCTTGCCTCCCTTTTATAAGGACCCTTGTGATTACAGTGGACCCACAAGATAATCCAGAATAATCTCCCCACCTGAAGATTTAATCACATCTGCAAAGTCTCTTGCCATGGAAGGTAATATATTCACAGGTTTGGGGCGCCTGGGTGGCTCAGTCGTTGAGCGTCTGCCTTCGGCTCAGGTCATGATCCCAGGGTCCTGGGATCGAGCCCCGCATCGGGCTCCCTGCTCATGGGAAGCCTGCTTCTCCCTCTCTCACTCCCCCTGCTTGTGTTCCCTCTCTCGCTGCGTCTCTCTCTGTCAAATAAATAAATAAAATCTTTAAAAAATATATATATATATATATTCACAGGTTCTAGAGATTAAGGCATGGATATCTTTGGGAGGCCATCATTCTGTCTATCACACAATCCTTCCTAAAATTAAAGTCTCTTGAATATTGCATGATTTTTGCTTCAAGTATATTTTCTCATATAAAAGGGTCTCAAAACCTACCTACCCAGTTTTCAAGATGCTATAATAAGTTACCAGATACCCTTGGTTTCTCTTCAGCCCCCCATTCTTACTCTTCCTAAAAAACTCATTTAATTAACTTTCACCCTCCTTGTAATTCCTACTCATTAAATAATAAAAAAGATGATAAATTAGTTTATGAACTCACGAGCCCTAGTGACACAAGTTTTCTCACAGATCCTCAATTACTCTACCAACCTCCCTATATATATTTGAATTGTCTTCTAGAGTTAGAGGGATTTCTGAATTAATGAGCAGAGGTGCAAGGCCTATTCAGCACATGTGCACGTGCACACACACACACACACACACACAGTCCTGTCCCACAAGCCTAAACTTATTTATTGCATTTCCTTCTGTTCCAAGGTTTCCTTATTCTCATTCTGCTTCTCAGTATATGGCAGGAGAGAAAGTGGAATACATAATTCTAGAGTATTTAAGGAATCTCAAGACAAAGACAGCTTTCATTTAGAATACAGAGTGTCAAAATGGGACTAGAAAACAACGAGATACCACCAGACACCTATTAGAATGGTCAAAATCCAAAACACTGACAACTCCAAATGCTGGTAAAGGTGTGGAGCAACAGGTACTCTCATTTGTCATTGGTGGAAATTCAAAATGGTACAGCCACTTTAGAAGACAGTTTGGCAGTTCCTTACAAAACTAAAATACTCTTACCAGATGATATGATTATCTGCCTAGAAAACCAAAAGCATTAATTTGGGAAGTTTAAGCTGCTTTAACAGATAAAAGCCAAAATTTCAGTTGCTAACAGGACACAAAGTTCATTATAGTTTAAAGCAGTAGGTGTTCAATAAGCATATGTGAAATGAATGGGCAAATTCCAACACTGTAATAGTGAAAAAAAGAGGAATAATCTTAATGCTAGTTACATAAATAATGATAACCCCATCACTTAGCAAAATTATGCTATTTAAAATACATTGTATGTCTATGCATACCAACTGATAAACATAGCCATGATATGTTTATGTTTTAAAGAAAGCAATTATTGTACAATATATGCAAACATTTAGAAGAATATACCATCCATTAACCATGGAATTCTGAGGTTCTTGGTACTCAGACTGCCTGGATAATTTCCCAGGACAAACCTCCTGAGCAAAAACCTAGCCAACAGTGTCCTCCCTTCTGGGCCTGAATGGCAGCCACAAGACAGCTGTCAGGATTTAGTGGATGAAACTTGGATGCATAGACTGGGGATTCCCCAGGACTCCTCCTGGTGCAGAGCAAAGCCAGGGCTAAGAAGACAACAGGGTAAACCACAGGCCAGGGACCTCCATTTGTCCTTTTGCTCCAGGTCCCTCAAATGTTAGATAAGCCTGCCTGAACTTAACCATAGCAACCTTCTCTACCAAAGCCAGAGTTTCCACTTCCGGTGGCAGGGTCTGGAGAAGGCGGCAGGCGCCATGTCCGGCCGCAAAGGTGGCAAGAAGAAGCCCCTGAAGCAGCCCAAGAAGCAGGCCAAGGAGATGGACAAGGAAGATAAGGCATTCAAGCAGAAACAGAAAGAGGAGCAGAAGAAACTCGAGGAGCTAAAAGCGAAGGCCGTGGGGAAGGGCCCCCTGGCCACAGTTGGAATTAAGAAACCTGGCAAAAAGTAAGCTGTTCCTTGTGCCCAAGGCAATGATGATCCTTAATTCCATTCCTGTTTAAACATCTGGATTCCCTGTCATAGCATCTCTTGCTACCTAGAGCTGGAATGAAGTGTTGTCTTAGATCCTGTTGTACATTTAAGAATAAACTTTTGTAAAAAAATAAAATAACCAAAGCCAGAATTTTACCAATGCCGGTAATTCTTTTTAGTCTCATGTTGGCCTAACTGACTTCCCATCATTGGACTGGGCTTTACTACAGCAGAAACCAACTGCTTTCTGAAGGCTACAAACTACTGACTGGGACACAAACACCAAATGTCATCCTGTCTCAGACACCACCAGGGCCTAATGCTTCTGCCAGGCTAAAAAGTCATTTGATGGCAGAAATCCAGGCAGCATCTTGAGGCCAGTTAATTCAGCCATGCCTGTCACTAACTGTCATCCTTTGCCAGGACCCAAAGTGCAAGTTCCTCTGGTCATTAGCTCTTTCTTCTGTTCTCCCCGCCCCCACCCAGTTCAGTTCTCTGTTCACCCCAAATCTACCTTTCATCCTCCCATTATTGACAAATCCATCAGCCCTTCTCATCTTACTCTGTGGGATCCTCATTCTTTGTCAACCACCACTGAATTTCCACCTTTCCCCCAAACACTCCCTCTACCTGTTTATCTCCACTTCCGATCCTGGGTTGTTCACTGTCCTTCTGCCCATATGATGGGGGGGGGGGGGGGTGGGGATATCCATCACGTTTTTCTTGCTCTACACTGCTGCCTTCAGACTACTACCCCTCCACCTTTGTATAAACACACCTCTATTGAGGGTTATATCATCTGTCTGTAGCTCCCACTCCTTCCCTTGCCATTGTTATTATTGACTTTCTAATTACTACATATATTTCTTTTTTTTATTAACATATAATGTATTATTTGTTTCAGGGGTACAGGTCTGTGATTCATCAGTCTTACACAATTCACAGCGCTCACCATAGCACATACCACCCCCCAATGTCATCACCCAGCCACCCCATTCTTCCCACCCCCCTCCACTCCAGCAACCCTCAGTTTGTTTCCTGAGATTAAGAGTCTCTTATGGTTTGTGTCCCTCTCTGGTTTCGTCTTGTTTCATTTTTCCACTACTTGTATTTCTTACAGATTTGAGCATCTGGATCATCTCATTACCTTCCTTTCTTCTCTAATGCTGTCATCATTCAAGGTTCTAGGTGAATCTGATGTCCTTGTGCACAACCTATCTGACATCACAGTTCCTTGACCTCCACTCTATTTCAGCAATCTACTGCTATTCCAAATCCAGTTCTTTGCTATTTCCAGAACTATTCCACCTTTTAAACCAAAATCCTCATATCCACTTCCAAACTGCACCTTCCCAACTTTTCTTACTCTTTATTCTCAGTCTCTATTCTTATACCGCATCAATGCCTCCAAGACTTTAATCCCACATCTCCCCTCATCTGTCTGCCCCTGTCTATTAATTGGACTTCCTGTTATCCTCCAATAATCACTGAAAACAAAAATATGATTGTGTCACTCTACTTAAAATTCCTCAAAGGCTCTTCATATGTTTTAAAAATTTCAAATTCCTGGGGCACCTGGGTGGCTCAGATGGTTAAGCGTCTGCCTTCGGCTCAGGTCATGATCTCAGGGTCCTGGCATCAAGTCCCACATTGGGCTCCTTGCTTAGCAAGGAGCCTGCTTCTCCCTCTGCCTGCCACTCCCCCTGCTTGTACTCTCCCTCTCTCTCTCTGGCAAATAAATAAATAAAATCTTTTAAAAAAATAAATAAATAAAAATTTCAAATTCCTTAGACAGAGAATTCTTTCTAACTTTGTAATTTGGCCTAGCCTGACCACTCCAGCCTTATTTCACCCACCACCCCAACACATGTCCTGCACTCCATCCAGTTTTGTAGACCTAGTTGCAGTTCCATTTATCCATCCTCTAGAATGCCCTTCTCTACTCTCTCCTCTTGGCTAACTCAAAAATGTTTAATTTTTTAAATTAAACTTTTTACTTTAAGGTAATTATAGATACATGTACAGTTTAAGACATAATACAGAGATAACCCAAGATAACCCAATGCAGAGATAACCAAGTAAAGATAACCCCTTTACCCAGTGTTGCCTAATGGTAACATCACACAAAACTATACTATGGTATCAGAACCAAGAGACTAATACTGATATCATCAAGATACAAAAGAGTTCCATCACCCCAAGGATCTCTCATATTGCCCCATGATAGTCATGCTCACTTCTCTCCCACCCCTGGCCCCTTCTTAATCCCTGGCAACCATTAATCTGTTCTCCTTTTTTATAATTTTGTCATTTCAAGAATGCTATATGAAAGATATTATATAGTTTGTAACCCTTTGAAAAATTGGCTTTTTTCACACAACATAATTCTCTGGAGAAAAACTCCATGTTGTTGCAGGTTTCAATAGTTCATTCCCTGATTGCCGAATAGTATTACATGGAGTGGATGTACCTGTTCATCTATTGACCCATTTTTCAACCACGAGCCCATTAAAATCATATGGGTTGTTTAAAGTTTTCTTTTCCCCTATTATGAATATAGCTGCTATAAAACATTCATGTAAGTTTTTTTATGTGAATTTAAGTTTTCATTTCCTTGAGATAAATATTCAAGAGATAAATATTCAAGAGTATAATTGCTGGATCATATGGTTGTTGCATGCTTAGTTTTTGGCTTTGTTTTTGTTTGTTTATTTGTTTTTAAGAAACTGCCAAAATATTTTCTAGAGACAGAATGTGACATTTCACATTTCCACTAGTGGTAAACGAATGATCCAGTTTCTCCACATCCTCACCAGCATTTGACGTCATTTTATTTTAGCCACTCTGATGGGTATAAATGATACCTCATTGTGGTTATAATTTGCATTTCCCTAATGGCTACTGAGATTAAACATCTTTTCATGGGTTTATTTTCCACCTATATGTCCTTTTTAGTGAAATGTCTCTTCATGGGCTTTTTTCTCATTGGATTTTTTTTTAACCATTGAGTTTTAAGAATTGTTTATATATTCTAGATATTAGTCTTTTGTCAGATATGTGATTTCTAAATATTTTCTCTCATTCTGTAACTTACCTATTCATTCTATCAATTGGCTCTTCCATGGAGAAAAAAGAAATATTTTAACTTTGATTAATTCTAATTTATCAAATTTTCCTTTTATGGATAATGCTTTTAGTGCCAAGTCTAAGAACTGTTTACCTAGCCCTAAATCCTAAAGATTTTCCTTTTTTTTCTTAAAGCTTTGTGGTTTTACATTTTCTATTTAACTCCATGATCCATTTTGAGTTCATTTTTGTATAAGGTATGAGGCTTAGATCAAGGTTTATTTTTTGCCTACAAATAACCAATGACTCCAGCACTATTTGTTGAAAAGGCTGTCTTTCCTCCATTAAATTGATTTTCCTCCTTTGTCAAAAGTAAGTTCAACATATTTATGTGTATTTATTTCTGGCTTCTCTATTCTGTTCCATTGATTTATACGTCTATTCCTCCACTAATAGTACACAATATTGGTCACTATTATTAAATAATAAGTCTTAAAATCACATAGACTGAATCCTCCAGCTTTTTGTCATTGTCAAAATTGTCCTATCTATGTTAGTTCTTCTGCCTTTCTATATAAATTTTAGAATAATTTTGTCTATATCTACAAAAACATCTTGGAGGGATTTTAATAGGGAGTACATTAAACCTGCACATCAATATAGGAAGAATTGACATCTTCACTTTGTCAAATCTTCTAATCCATAAAGAGAATATGTTGCTCCATGCCATTAATTTTTGATTTGACTCATCAGCATTTTGTAATTTTATTTAGCACACAAGTCCTATACGTGTTTTGTTACATTTGCACCTTCAGTATTTTTTTAAATGATTTAAAATAGTGTAATATTTTTAGTTTTAGTGTCGATATGTTCATTGCTAGTATATGGAAATACAATTGATTTTTGTATGTTGATCTTGTACCTCCTACCCTGCTGAACCCATTTATTAGTTCTGGGGTATTTCTTTCTTTCTTTCTTTCTTTTTTTTTTGGTAGATTCCTTTTCTTCATAGAAAATCATGTCACCTACAAATAAGGACAGTTTTATTTCTTCTTTTCTGATCTGCATGCCTTTTTTTCTAGCCTTATTGCACTGGTTAGAACTTCAATCACTATATTGAGTTAAGAGTGGTGAGAGCAGGTATCTTTGTCTTGTTTCTGATCTTTGACAGAAAATATTCAGTCTTTCACCAGTAAGTATAATGTTAGCTATAGGTTTTTCATAGATGTTCTTTAACAAGTTGAGAAAGTTACCCTCTACCACTATTTTTCTAAGAATTTTTATCCTGAATAAATGTTGAATTTTGTCCAATGTTTCTTCTATATCAATTGATATGATATGATTTTTCTTCTTTATCTTGTTAATATGACAGAATACACTGATTGATTTTTTAATATTGAACCAGCTTTGCATCCCTGAAATAGATTCTACTAGGAAATGGTGTATAATTATTTTTGTATATTGCCGAATTCTATTTGCCAATATATTGTTAAAGATTTCTGCATCAATATTCATAAGGGACATTGCTCCATAGTTTTCTTTTTTGGTACTATCTTTGTCCAGTTTTAGAATCAGGGTAATTCTAGCTTCATAAAATGAATTAGGAAATACTGTCTTCTCTCCTCTATTTTCTGGAAAAGATGATACAGAAATGATGTTAACTCATATTTAAACGTTTGGTAAAACTCTCCATTGAAACCATTTGGGTCTGAAAATTTCTGTTTGAAGAGTTTTGGTTTGAGTTTTAGTTTTCCATTACAAATTCCATATCTTTAATAGTTATATGCCATTATAACTATTTAATATTGAATGGCAGTTTGTGTTTTTTGAGGAATTTGTTCATCTCATATAAGTTGTCAAATCTATATGTACAGTTGTTCATAGTTTTCCTTTATTATCCTTTCAGTATGTGCAGGGTCTGTAGTGATATCCCCTGTTTCATCCCTGTTACTGGTAATTTGTTTCTTCTTTCTTTATTTCTTAATCAGTTTTGTTAGAGATTTATCAACTTTATGGATCTTTTCAAGAATTAAGCTCTTTATTAAATTGGTTTTCTCCATTTTTTTTTCTGTTTCCAATTTCATTTATTTCTGCTCTTATTTTTTTTTCTTCCTTTTGCTTGCTTTAGGTTTATTTTGCTCTTTTTGGGGGGAGGATGGGGGTTCTTGAGGTGGAAGCTTGGAGAATTGCTTTGAACCTATCCTACTTTCCTTTTTTATCTTTTTTAAGTTTTATTCATTTAAGTAATCTCTAGCCCACATGGGGCTCAAACTCATGACCCCGAGACTAAGAGTCGCACACTCCTCCAACTGAACCAGCCAGACACCCCTGAACCTATCCTATTTTCTAATGTAAGCATTTAATGATATAAATTCCCCTCTTACTACTGCTTTAGCTATCTTTCAGAAACTTTGATGTTTCTTTTCCATTTTTATTCAGTTCATTTTATCAGTTTACTTTTTAATATTTTTTTCCCTTGAAACTTTCTCTTTGACCTACAGATTATTCAGAGGTATGTTGTTTATTTCCCATGCTTATCTTTCTGTCACTGATGTCTACTTTCATTACATTGCAGTTGGAGGACACATTCTGTATGATTTCCAGTCTTCTAAATTTGTTGAGGTTTCTTTTATGGCCATGGATATGATCTATCTTAGTATATGCTCCATGGGCACTTGAAAAGAATATGCATTTTGCTGTTTCAGGGAGGAGTATTCTATAAATACCAATTGGATCAAATTGATTGATGGTACTAATGAGTTATTCTATATCTTAGCTGATTTTTTGTCTAGTTTTTCTATCAATTATAAAGAGAGACATTAAATTATATTTATATATATTATTTATAATATATATATTTATATTATATATAAACAATTATAGATTTGTCTATTTCTCCTTCTAGTTCTATCAGGTTTTATTTCACATATTTTACAGTTCTGTTGTTTGGTGCATACATATTTAAGATTGCCATGGGATTTTTTTGGTGGTTGGCCTTTTTACATTATATAATATCCCTCTCTTTCTCTAGTAAATTTCTTTGCTTTGAAATCCACTTTATCTGATATTAATATAGACACTCCTGCTTCCTTTCAATTAATGTTAATATAATATCTCTTGTTCCATCCTTTTATTTTTAACATAGCTATACTGTTAAATTTCAGGTGAGTCTCCTATAGGCAGCATGTAGTTGGATCATGTTTTTCAATTCACTCTACCAATATCTGTCATTTAACTGATGCATTTGGACAGCTTATTTTAATATAATTATTGATATATTAGGGCTTATACCTACCATGTCATTTTTTGTTTTCTGTTTTATTTTTCATTTGTTTTCTTTTTCCTGCCTTCCTATGAATTGCTTGAACATTTTTTACAATTCCATTCTGATCTATAGTATTTTTGAGTATATCTCTTTGTACAGACCTTTTTAGTGGTTGTTCTGATACATTACATGATATATACACAACATAGTCTACCAGTCCTTTTACCAGTTTGAGTAAGGTGTAGAAACCTTACCACTGTTTTATACTTTTATCTTCTTCTTTTTATTATAATTATCTTAAATAACTCCTCTATGTACATTGAGAATCTTGTCAGAAGTGTTACAATTTTTTTAAAATAGTTTTTTTTTTTTTTAAGATTTTATTTATTCATTTGACAGAGATAGACACAGCGAGAGAGGGAACACAAGTAGGGGGAGTGGGAGAGGGAGAAGCAGGCCTCCCGCAGAGCGAGGAGCTGATGCGGGGCTCGATCCCAGGACTCTGAGATCATGACCTGAGCCGAAGGCAGACGCTTAACGACTGAGCCACCCAGGCGCCCCAGAAGTGTTACAATTTTTGTTTCAACTATCAAATATATTAGAAAACTCCAGAGCAGGAAGAAAGTCTATTGTATTTACCTATATTTTTGCTTACCATATTCTTCCTTCCTCCCTGATGTTCTAAGATTTATTTTAAAATCATTTCTCTGGCAGAAAGAAAAGAAAAAGAAAGGATGACTAAAACTTCCTAAGCTATTCTTTTAGGTTAGGTCTACTGACAACAAGTTCTCTTAGTTTTCCTTCATCCAAAATTGTTTTAATTTCTACTTCATTCCTGAAGGATATTTTTGTTGAGTATAGGATCCTGGGCTGACAGGTCTTTTCTTTCAGCGCTTAAGACAGATATTGTATTCATTTCTTTTGTCTCCACAGTTTCTGATGAATATCTGCCATCATTCAAATTGTTCTTCCCCCATAGGTCAGGTGTCATTTCCCTCTCACTGCTTTCAAGTATTTTCTTTGTCTTTAGTCCTTCACAAGTATGACTACAATGTATGTTAGTGTGTCTTCTGGTGTATCCTGTTTAGGGTTAGCTCAGCTTCTTGAATCTGTAAGTTTTGGGCTTTGTTTTGTTTTTTGCTCTATTTAGAAAGTTTTCAGCCATTATCTCTTCAAGTACTTTTAAAATCTTGCCTTTTCTCCTTTTCTTCCAGGACTCTACTGACACTGTGTTATATCTTTTGTTATAGTCCCACAGGTCTCTGATGCTCTGTTTATATTGTTCAGTGTGTTTTCTCTCTGTTGTTTAGATTAGGTAATTTTTATTGATCTATTTTCCAGTTCACTGATTCTTTCCTCTGACCTCCCCATTCTTCTGTTGAGAACATCAACTGAGCTTTTCATTTCACAGTTACTGTATTTTTCAGTTGCATTATTTCCATTTAGTTCTTCTTTATATCTTCTATTTCTTTGTTGAGAGGGGTTTTTTTCATTTATTTCATGCATGTTCATAATTACTCTGAAGGATTTTTATGAGAGTGGCCTTAAAATCTTTGGCAGATGATTCTAATATTTCTTTCATCTCAGTTTTGGCATCTTTTGAGTGTCTTTTCTCATTCAGTAAGAGATTTTCCTGGTTGTTGATATGACGAGTGATTTTTTTAATTAAAATTTGGATATTTGGTATGATGTTATGTTATGATGTTATAAGGCTGTTTTATCTGGCTTTCTCTGACACCACTTCAGCAGGGGAAGGGATTGAGGGGTAGATATCACTAGCTCATTACTGCCAGGTCTACAACTACTTCATTGTCCTGACAACAGTTTGATATTTAAAATATGAGTGTATTATTTTTTCAGAGAAAGTAAAACATGTGTTTTGAAAAACTTAGTTCAACAATACATTCCTCCAGGAAGCCTTTCCTAATCCTTTAATCCTGGGTTAGGGCTCCTTCCTCTATGTGTTTCCAGGTCTACCTATACTTGTCTCATTGTGGAATTATCATACTATTTTGTAGATGCCTGTCGACTTGTCTGTTTCCACTAAACTGCAACTTGGTGACAGTGCCAACTCTGTCTTACCTGATGTTGCATCCTATACTAGAATAGTGTCTGACATATAATTGTCACTCCATAAATATTTTTTGAAAAGCTATCATTTTGCTGTCCAAATCTTCAGGAGCTTGTTAGTAACTTCCAGAGGAAGGTTTGCATTCAGTTTGTTACTGAAGACTGTGCAGTCGGGCTCACTAACCTCTAGATGAGAAGCTCCCACAATTACCCTATGTAAATCCCTTCTTCAACCAAAACGGTCACCTTGTCTCCAGAACCCTCCTACCAGCATGCATTTCTACCTACCAGTCTGGAGGATGGTACAGAAGGATCTTATCTCATATCCTATCTCCACCTTTTTTAGAATCCTTTTCCTAATCACCCTGACATGCTTGATCATAGTATTTGTACATTAGAACCATCTTTAACATACACTGACTCATTTTATTTCTTTCTAAGTATACCATTATCCCCAGGATCTCCACAGCTACAAGATCCTTGCAGCTAGTATCTACATCTTTTGTCATTAACATATGGCATGGTATCTTGCAAATAAGTATTCGATAAACATTTGTTGTTGAAGGAAAAGAAAAATTTTAATTTAGGATGTTTTAAGGGGATCCAATATTAAGCTACAAGTTTTATAAATTTGTTTCTCCAACTATCTCATTTTCTTACTCAGTATAACAGAGTAACTAGATCCAGTCACTTAACCCCCTATTTTTTACTTTCTTCAACAGTAAAATGAGAAAAAACTTGATCATACATAGACACCTTAAAAGATATTTAAGGTCAGTGGTGATTATGACTGACTGGTGTTTAACAGAATTGGTTTTGTCTGTACATTTGTTAAAGATAGCTCAAAAAAAACAATTTCATAGGTAACAGGCTGAGCAAGTGAGCTTAAGAGTTCAGAAATGAGTTACTAACTCCACATTAGTTCATCCTGTTTTAAGCCTCATTATATGGCAGCTGCCCCATAGGACAAGCCTCTGACTTGAGTGACTGGCTCAGCCAGTGTTGACATTCCTTTCAATAATTCTCAGCAAACATATCTACCTGTACAAACTCGCTTTTGCTCATGGATTAATTTTTCTATAAAATGTCTCAAACACAAATATTTTGGAAGAGAGTACAGCACAGGGTCTGTTTGCAGAGTTATGTTTTGGGAGAAAAAAAAAAGTCCAGATAATTCTGGTTGCATAAAGGGCTTCCTCCAAAAGGGCAGGAAGTCAAGCATTAATAATTAGTGGGAGATAAAGTCTACAGAGCAGCGATGGGAGAAAGTGAGAGGCAAAAAACAGGGCAGCAAACAGTTGAAGAAGACTGCCTTTGCTTCCTGGAAAGGGTTTCAGCTCACTTGGTGTAAAACAGCGAGTCCTATTAGGCTCCAAAAACTTCTTTCATAAAATCACAGAATGGACCACAAAGAACTTCTTTGACACAAACAAAAAAGGAAAACAAGAAAGTCAGAAAAATCATTCAAATGAAGGCTTATCTTTGAGCCTATACTCAATGGAACCTAAAGGTGGAGCTTCAGGTTCTGCAGAAATACTGTTATAACTCAATAGAAAATAATTTTAGCAGTTTCTGTAGGAGGAAAGAAGGAAAGAGAAGCAGATGAATCAGACTAGCTTGGGTATATAAAAGGAGCGGTGGGAGCTAGGATAAAGTGGAGAGAAGAGGGAGTCAAATGGAAAGTTATTTGGCTCTCTGTGTTTGACATAATTTTAACACTCGACCCCCAATGTCAATTGGGTCTCAATTAGAGCTGCTATTATGTATATGTATATCTACACACACACACACACACACACACACAGTGGCTTCCTGCTGATAAATCACTATTCCAAGAAGTGTAATTTGGGAAATCGGTATTGTAAAATGGATTTCATCACTAATTCAACTCTCTCAGAACTGAGAAGCTTGAAGAGAAAAGTACTGAATAACTGATATGCATTCATAATGCCTGGAAATGATGTGCATTTTATACCAATAAAAAGGATGTAGTTTCCTATTGTGGAAAATTTGCTGTTACAGAATGTTTTGGGTAAAACATCCCAGATAAGAATTGACTTTCTCTTTCTTACCATATAAAATCTCATGGAATTCACTCCATTATCTTCTGGGGTATATAAGAGTTTATTACTCATTTGCCCTTGGGTAGGACAGAATCTTTCTAACTCTTAAGAACTGTTTATTTCCTGCCCTCCAAACTCCCTGGTAAGAAGGAGCTACTTTACATTTGTAGGCTCCCCTCTTCTCAGGGTCTGCAATATAACTTTCAGAAGATTTTGACAAAGCTAACCTTAACTGATGATCTCCTTCTGCCCCGATAGTTGAATCTCAGTAACTGATCAGAAAGACCCAGGCCAGAACTTGTAGCAAAGTTCAGATCATCGTATCCCTTTTGGCTTTTTCTTTTTGAGTCTTAGTCCCTGTCCAGAACTCGAAGGTTAAGCCATGATCCTGGGCACTACCCTAGATTTCCTCTTCCTCACCTTCCAACTGAATAATCATCAGATTCCAGCAACTTTACCTCTTAAATATCTCTTAAATCCAATTCTCACTCACCCCAACCTGGGCCACCATCAATTCACATGTGTATTATTATCATAACCTCTAAATTCCTCTCCCAGCCTCCAAATTTGCCTCTTGCAAGTTATTCTCTATGTTGCAGCCAGAGTATTCATTCTAAAGTATCCATTCTCTTCTTAAAGCTCTTTAGAAAATTCCTCTTTCTCCCCAGAGTCCAACTCCTTAACAAGAATCAAGAGCTCAGGCGTGCCTGGGTGGCTCAGTTGGTTAAGCCGCTGCCTTTGGCTCGGGTCATGTCCTGGGATTGAGCCCAACATTGGGCTTCTTGCTTAGCAGGGAGCCTGCTTCTCCCTCTCCCTCTGCAGCAACCCTTGCCTGTGCTCTTTTGCTCATGCTCACTTGCTCACTCACTCTCTCTCAATGACCCCAGCCTCCTGATATTCACATCCTTATGTAGTCCACCCACATTGTATCATTATTGGTTTGTGTGACCAACAGCATACAGAAGTAATGACATATCACTTTTGAGCCTAGATCATAAAAGTCATTGTATTTTCTGGCTTTCTCTCTCTTTTGAATCACTTACCTGGAAAAAGTTAACTGCCATGTTATAAGCAACCCTGTGGACCCATGTGGTGAAGAACCAAGGTCCCTGGTCTATAGCCAGTGAAGAACTCGAGATTTCAACCAACAGCCATAGGCAAGCAAATGCTCCAACCCCAGTCAACCCTTCAGATGACTGCTATCCCAGCCAATATTTTTATTACAACCACATGAGAGACCCTGAGTCAGAATCACCATCTAAGCCACTCCTGGATACCTGACCCACAGAAACTATAAGATAATAAGTGTCTGTTGTTTTAAGTCACTAAGTTCTAGAGTCATCTATTATACAGCACAATAGATAATATAACACTCTGGTCCCATCATTGCCTACTGATCCTTGTTAGACTTCTCTCAATTATAGAACAATGCCAGCTTCCCTCTTGCCTGTGGGTCTCTTCACATGCTGTTCCTTTGCCTTTAGTCACCATGACAACTGCTTTATAGATCAGCCTAAATAGCATTTCCTCAGGAGCTTTCCATGTCCCCCAGACCAGCTTAGGCCATTTTTCATATGCCTTCAGGATAGCAGGCATTTTTCCTTGTTAGCCATTTTCGTATATATTTACAACATTCAGTAACTATTTGTGGAACATCAACTATTTGCCAAATGCTGTACCATGTAACATAGGATCAAAAGAAGTATTATTCTGCCTTCATAAAGTTCATAATCTGGAATTACTCTTTACTTAATTATTAACACTTAGTCATTTACTTGATTACATACATTTCATATTAATTTTACCCTCACTTTCCCTTCCTCATTTTTCTCACCCCATCAGTCACATCTTGACAATTCTACCTCTGAAATGTTTCTTTCTCAGCTGGACCCCTCCTCTGCATTGCCCTCCCCTGGACTTAATTCTCAGTCTAATTTCAAGAGCCTCATAGCCAGATTTTACTACTGGAGGATTCCATGGCTGCTGCATTAGCTGACTTTTTTAGAGCCTCCCTTTGACCCATCTCTGCCATCTCAAGTCTCAACTATACACCTCTGTGTGCACTGTCTCCCTATCATGTAACTTAACTATTCTATTTAAGACCTCCACTGTCTCCCATTGCTACAAGATGAAGTTAGAAATTCCACACCCAGCCTACAACATCTCTCTCTCTCTCTTTCCAAACTTCCCCCACCCCCAGCTCATCTCCCACAGCCCATCTCTCTCTCTCTCTCTCACACACACACACACACACCCTACACTGCAGTCACACCCAACTTTTCACTGTTCTCTAAGCCAACCATGTCCTTTCATGCCTCCACACTGTTCATGCTGTTTCCTCAATCTAGAAATCATTTCTGCAGCCACCACCCCCTCATACCTACACATCTGCTAAATCCTTATCCATCTATCAGGACCCAAATGACATGTCACCTTCTCTGACTCCTCCAGGCTGATTCAGGGCTCCTAGCCCTGCTGGAGCACTTAAATCATGTCATAATGATGTGCTTGCATGATTCTTTCCATCTTTAAAAGTTCTTCCAGGTCAGGGAATAATGTTTTATTCAACTTTGTATTCTGAGCACCCAGCACAATGGTTGGCACAAAACAAACACACAAAAAAGTGGCATGATTCTTAGACGAATGCAAGAATGAGCAACTCTGAGTAAACCAAGAACAACCGGGGCATGCACTATCTCACTTACCTCTAATTTAAGAGACACTTGAGCAGAGACACCTAAAAGGACAATTGAAAAGCAAAATAATGCTAAACAGAGTTTGAAGCCCATAAATTCCCAAGAGGTGAAATAGGTTGAAAATCAGCTAAGTCCTGGTGTCTCTTGTGGAAGTAGCAGGGAGGTGTTAATGTGGTATTTAACACATGAACAACAAGTAACAGCAAAGAATGAACTGGAATAGGCAGGGCTAATGGTATGAAAATTACCTAGCGCAGTCTATATTTAGGACAAAGAGAAAAACAGCAAAATGTTTAGAATCAGCTCTATCTCAGTTTAATCTTCATGACAATGTATGCCCTGTACACTTAATTAAAACCGTGTACATTACAGAACATTTTATAATTTATAACTGTTATGTAACATTTACTAATTCTGTTTGGGTCCAAATGGACAAGAATATGCCTTTATAAAAAGGATCTGTGAAGTATGTGGAATTACAATTACAGAGACAGGGCTTGGCAGACTGATATTCCCAACTCAAGAGGGCCAAGGAGCCAGACACTAGAAAGAACAGCCAAGATAGTATTTGCCATCCAGAAAATTCCCACTCACCAGTTACCAAGAGGAATAAATGCAGAACAGCAAGTACAGACCCAAGGACTTCTATTGTAAAATATTGTAGCGATATGGGTAATGGAATGGGGAAATAAGACAACATCACAACATAATGTCCCAGCACTGCAGAGAGGTAAAAATGGTTTTTTGATAACCATAAATGAAAATAATTGTCAAAAATAAATGAAATCAGCTATGTAAATATAAACATCATCCCTATTTGTTCTATAAGAGTGCAATCACACATTTCTTTAATCAATATAAAAAATAAAAATAAAGTCCATCGTCTCTCATGGTTCATCTCCCCCTCCGATTTCCCCCCCTTCATTCCTCCCCTCCTGCTATCTTCTTCTTTTTTTTTTTTTTTAACATATAATGTATTAGGTGAGAGGATGGGTTAGCCTGGTGATGGGTATTAAAGAGGACACGTTCTGCATGGAGCACTGGGTTTTCTATGAAAACAATGAATCATGGAACACTACATCAAAAACTAATGATGTAATGTATGGTGATTAACATAACATAATAATAAAAATAAATAACTAAATAAAAATTTAAAATTAAATAAAAACAAAGAAAAATGATGAGACCCTATTCATGGAAAGAGCTACCCTTACCATGTCCAAGTAATATTTGGTTGTTTCCTGACAAACTTGTTCTATGATGTACATCACCTAAAAAAAATGATTCCACCCATTTTACCTCTCTTCCCTATGGCTGGAATATGGATGGCACTGTTGTGAATATAAGGAGAAACAGTTGATTCCATTCTTTTTTTTTTTTTTAAGATTTTATTTATTTATTTGAGACAGAGAGAATGAGAGAGACAGAGAGCACATGAGAGGGGGGAGGGTCAGAGGGAGAAGCAGGCTCCCTGCCAAGCAGGGAGCCCAATGCAGGACTCGATCCAGGGACTCCAGGATCATGACCTGAGCCGAAGGCAGTCGCTTAACCAACTGAGCCACCCAGGCGCCCAGCTGATTCCATTCTTAACAAAACAATGATTTGCTTCTTTATGAAACTAGTGTGAGGTATGGGAAGATGTAAATTTCAGGAATGATTCAATCTTCCATTCCACTGGTTATCAGACATTCATTTCTCATCAGTTTCAACTGCTCTGTTCCCCTAACTAGCAAAATTCCAAGTCATCTGAGGTAAGTCTGGTTAGTTTTCTAGCTGTATGTTACAACAGGCATGACTTTTTATATTTGTTACTGCACATGGAGTCATCCATACAGGGTTTGAAATTAAAGTAAGAACACAGAGGAAGTAAAAAGGCATTTCACATGTGTCTCTGTGCTACAGAATAAAATCCACCTCCCTCTCTTCACTTTAGTTAGTAAGGAATTAAATGTAACACAACAAAATGGTATGACAAAGACAATCAAGAGATTCACATAATCAGCTGTTACCATCTGTTTGGGGGCAGGTATAGAAGAACAGAGGCTTTAACTGAAGAAGAAAGGATTTATGTGAGCTCTAAGTTAAAAATTGTGATTGTAAGAGTTGTTAAATATAGAAATGGATGACTAAGAAGGATGGAATAGTCCTAGTTGGGTTCTAAAAATAGAAGTGATGCTCACCATGCTGAGATTGTTTGGTTATTATGTGGCTAATGAAGTGCAAGGGAAAGCTAGTATCAAGATTAAGCTTATGTCTGCATAGAGGGCTAGACAATTAGAAAGATTCCGTAACTCCATCAGGGCATGATCTCAAGTTCATGTTCATCCTCCCACCACTATACTCCCTAATAAATAGCAGTACTCATTATATAAGTTACTATTATTCTGATTATTGTTTCTCCTTGGAAGGAAGTTTCTAGAGATGCATGTATCCCATTCCAGTCAAGGAGGCAGAGTGGAACTTTCTTATTTCTGCCACTATCCTTTTCCCATTCTAGAAATTATACCTCAGATACAGTTATTTCATAGCCACCAAGCACATACCTGAACTTCTATAGCAGTTTGTCCTTTTATGATAATCATACACATAAATAAAGAGGACATCTGCCTTGACAAATAAACTCAGTGGCACCCAGCTCAGGTTATATAATGGAACCAAATCCTAAATCTGAATTTGTGTTCTAATGCTGCATAACAAATTACCTCAAACTTAGCCGCATAAAGCACCACACAGTCATTATCTCAGTTTCCATGGATCTGGGTCCTCTGCTTAGCATCTCATAAGGCTTCAATCAAGTATTACCCGGGCTACATTTTCATCAAAGGCTCAACTGGGAAAGAATTTACTTCCAAGTTCATTCCAGTTGTGGCAGAATTCATCTCCTTGCAGCTGTATGACTGATGGCTATATTGCTGATGGCTGCCCTTACATCCTACAGGCCACCTGCAGTTCCTTGCTACATGGGTTTCTTGAGCATCTCTACTTACTTCAAACCCTCAAGGAAAGTCTCTAGTCTGTTAAAATGGAGTCTTACCAATTATAGCATCACCAAAGGAACATTCCACCATGATTGTCATATACTATTGGTAGGAAGCAAGTCAAAGTTCCTCCCCAACTCAAAGGGAGGAGATTACACAAAAATGTGAGCACCAGGAGGTACAGATAACTAGGAGTCATCTTAGGGTCTGTCTGACACAACTTTTGTAAAGGTTCTTGATGACAAGAGTTATGTAACCACTGAGGAGGTCACCAGGCTGCAGGTCCTGGCATTCTCTAGAAACTCCTCCACAAGTAAATGCAGTTACCATATGACCCAGCAAGCCCACTCCTAGGTATATTCCCAAGAGAAATATAAACATATGTCCATACAAAATCTTATACATGAATAAGCATAGCAATGTTATTCATAACAGCCAAAAGTAAAAACAACCCAACATCTCAACTGATGAACAGACAAAATGTCGGATGGCCATATAATGGAATATTATTCAGAAATAAAAAATGAAGTACTGATACTGCTGCAACATGGAGGGACCTGAAAAACAATACTTAAAGAAAGAAGCCAGTCACAAAAGACCACATATTATATGATTCCATTTATATGCAATGTCCAGAATAGGCAAATTTATAGAGAGAAAAAGTAGATTAGTGGTTACCATGGGCTGGAGGGAGAAGAGAATGGCGAATGGCTGCTAATGGATTTCTTTACGAGATAATGAAATATTTTAAATTAAGACTGCAATAATAGTTGCACACTTTGTAAATAAACTAAATACTTTAAGTGGGTGAATATTATGGTATGTGAATTATATCTCAATAAAGCTGATTTTTTAAAAAGATTTTAAAAGGCCCAGAAGAGTGTCATAAAAAAAAAAAACTATTCTAAGTCATAATATATAGATACTAAAATGACAAAATATTGGCATTTCTCTAGCATTTAAATGATCTGTGGGAACTATAAATGTTCAAAATTGGGACCATCTCAGAAAATATATGCTGCAATAAGATCTTTCCATGATACAGACATGAAAAGGTAAAAACAAGGTACATAGATGGCGAGTGGTTTTCCCAAAAGCCCAGCAAAAGTAAGTTGTTTTGTTTTGTTTTGTTTTTTTGCCCAGAGCTTGTGCCAGAATCTGTTTCCACATTCTTTGGTAAAAGCCCCCTCTTTCTCCCTCATTAACTCAAATATTAAATAGATACCAGTACACTTTAAGAAAAATAGTAATTTCCCAAAAGATATTTCTCTGTGTCTTATGGAAATTCAAGAGTATTCATGTGTCAAAACATCAAATTTTACATCTTAAATATACACAATTTTTGTCAATTATATCTCAAAAAGATCAGGAAAAAAAGAAAATTCAAGAGAACAGTCAAGAGACAATACTAAAGCTATCCTCTCCTCATGCAGAACAATCCGGCAGTAGCTCCAGATATCTTTAAGCATAAGGTACAGCTGCTTTCCAAGGTGACAGTTTCAGCAGAGATCCAGAGAACTAACAGTGCCAGAAACCACAGTCAGTCAGGCACACCTGCTCATACCCACTTAGAGATAAATTTAAACTGATACCCGTTTAGAGACATATTTCACACATTTGTTGACTTGTACATTCACAACCTCCTTCTCTATCCAACCTACCTAGCACTTCCATCTTTCCATTTGTCCAGACCCAGATGGGGAAAAAGACCTTATCCTGAGAAACAGTAGTGAACCAGAAGCTTTACACATCTGAGTGGACTAAACCGCCACAAACGTGCTACAGCTTTACGAAGCAATGACATTTCCTGTAAATTCCTTAGTGCCCTAAGCGAGGTCTGCCCTCACCACCTCACACTCTTCCCTTATTACCTTATGAAAGAAGAAAAACAGAAGTATGTTATAAACCTTGAGCTAATCTAGCCTTTCAAAGATAACAATACAGCTTTTCATACAGAGCTGTTACCTAATATCTAGGTGTCCTTCTAAGGTTATTCTAGAGAAAAAGATATACCTTTTTCTTAGCTGCAGAAAATGCTTCAGAAAACATCAACATTTTAAGGAACATTCGTACCCAGAGGCCCAGAAAATGAGTTCAGTCTAAGTCAAGGCTCCAGCACTTAATAACTCCCAGCAGTCATGCAAACATGGGATTTCATCCACCTTTTCATTTCCCATCCATGGGAAAAAATAAAGGGTACATCATTCTGTCTCCTGTCTCTAGGAGGTACTGTATACACCTCAGCCACCTCTGATGTGCCCTGATCCATTTTCTAAATCTATAGCAAAGGGGGTTTCTTCAACCATATACCCATGACACTGTGTGTACATTTACTATTCACAAGTGAGTTCTTGAACTTCTCTCAAGCCCACCAAGGTCCCTTGGTGCCATCACTTGAATGTATGAAAATTCTCCTCTAACCTCTAGCTGGTCTGTAGACAGGTGGAAAGTAAAAGAGTATTCTTTCCAGATTTCACTAAATAATCACTTGGGATTTTGACAGTCTTCAGGTATTTTTAAAATTCCTAAAGATAACACCAAATTTTTATGGGATCCTCTTCATAATCCCATATCATAATATTATTTAACCTCCCCACACACAGACACACCATATAGACTATCCCCTCCTTAGAAAAGGCCTGTGGTTCTAGTATTTAACACATGGGAGGAAACGGTGGGGAGCAGGGGAGAAGCTGAGGCCCAGAGAAGGCATCCACCACAACACAGAAACAGAATTGCAAAGCACAGATCAATAGAATCCCCTGTTGGTCTAAAAACCCCCACATTCCCACTCTTCAGTGGCCACCAAGCTCCTGGATGCCGGCATTAAACAGTCCCCAAGAATCTCAACCCCGACATGCTGTCTCCAGTTCTGCTTTATTGTTCCTCTCAGGCCGGCTGCTTACAAAATTATGTTTGTTCTCCCACTTCCTTTGTCAATACTTCCTCTAGCAGCCAAAACAAACACTCAGCAATAGAGCAACACACCAATCCCTGAGCTGCAAAAAAAGAAAGAAAATGAAAACCTCACAGCACACATGTGGCCCAGGAACACAAAAGCTCAATTTCTGGGAGAAAAGAAAACAGCTATGCTCTGTATCCCTGTTTTTCTCCCCTCCTTCCCCTCCCTCATCTTTCTTCTCCATCCCACACCAAGAAACCCAGAGGGTTTCTTCAGCCTGGGATCCTTGCCAAAGGGTCAAGGACACTAGCTGACCAAACTCACAGCCCTTCCGGCCCTGCTCTGAAGTTCACGTTTGTTCCAGTGGAGCTGGGCGGCTGGGCTCAAGGTCAGCTACACGAGAGCTTGTGTGTGTTCCGGTGTTGGAAGCATTGCACTCCAGAAACCTCGCTCATCTAAGGTTTGACCTTTCCTCACAATGGCTCCACTGACTGGGCTTCAGAAACTGTGATACGCTGTTTGAGAAGGAACACACTGTGCTAGGAAAAGGCTCTTCACTGGGAGGGAGTTGACCTCAATTCTGCTCAGTCTCCTCCATTGCCCCAACATGGGTAAGATTGGGCATATCATTTGAACAAGGAGGCTTCTGCTATAAATGGGGAAATCAAAACCTGACCTGACTAAAAGCAAAGCCAGGCCTCAGTGACATCTTGGGGTTCCTTCTGGCTGCAGTAGCAATGATTCCTTGATAGTCTAGAGCAAGGATGGCAAACTTAACTGTCAAGGGGCAGGTGACACAAATAGGTAACAACAGCTGGAGAATGTATGCTGCTTCTTAAGGGGCAGCCACTATTTAGCTCCAGCCAAATTTTGGCATTTGAGATTGTAGGCTTGGTTCTGCCAAAAATTTTCTATTTTAAGAGAAGACAGACATTATTTTTTCATGTGAAATCTCCTGATTTTAAAATTTTGACATCTAATTTTAAATCTTCACAATTCTGTGAAAGCCAAACAAAACAAATCTTCCAGCCCTTTCTATCCCCATCAGTTTGTAACCTTCTGTCTAGAAAGTGACTCTCAACTAGAAATGATCCAGTTCAGGGAGATATGGGAGAGTAGCCTTGTATCAAAATCTCCATGAAGGATTTTTTCAAGCTTTCACGCACAATATACCCTTAGGCATACATTTCCTCCCCACCAGGGCTTGCTTTTGCCCCTGAAAATTACTGCATGACATGATGGGAGTGTATTATACATGTGAATATTGTGGCAACAGAAAAAGATTGACAGTTACAAAAAAGGAAGTGTTTATGTTCATTTGGACCATAGAGTTTTGTAGTGTTTTCATGTACATTTTCACATTATCATCTCTTTTAAAAAAGGTGGAGGGGGGGAGAAAATAGGAATGATAGCTCAGAGTAATTATGTCACTTGCCCAAGGTCACAGAGCTGCCAAGCGATAAACATGGAATTTAATCCAAAGTCTTCCAACCTGGGACTCTTGAGAGGCCCTGAGTACCTACCTGCAGACCTCGAGGTAACAGTCCTGGCCCCTGTTACCTTCTTCTAAGCCCTGGCCCAGCCTTGCTGTACTGGTATTCTTCCCAAACCTGACATGACTCCTCATCATTTAGAACTTCTCGAGTTCATGACACTACCTCTCTGACCACAGCTGTCTGGAAGTATATGTACCACTGCCAGATCACTACCTATAGTGAGGATAACAGTTTCTTCAAATAAAATGAATATTCCTATGTGAAACTGAATAGATAATTCATTTTTTTGAAGGAGGAAAAGAATCCCCCTCCTCATTTAAAATGGAGTAAGGAGGCCAGAAGGGGGAGATCTCATACCCTAACACTCATGGTCAATTGCAGACCCCAGCAGAAAGAAGCCTACTTTGTTACCCAGCAGGAAGAAGGAAGAATTTCTCCCTGTCCAGCAACCAGCTTAGCCAATAAGAAAATACCAAAACCTGGCCAATGAGAAAACCATCACCACCCTGAACTCTTGCTTCCCTCCAACAGACTTCATTTGAAAGAGCCCTCCCAACTTCCTGTTTTTCTCTATAAAGTAATGTTCCTCTCTGATCTCCAGACTTCCCATGGTTTGCCATAGCTCATCCTGAATTGCATTCTCTCTGCTATTGACACATAAACCCATTTTGCTGGTAAAATAACTGGCTGTTTTACTTTTAAGGTTAACACCCACTATTGGTCAGCCTGGATAAGAAAGGAAACAGAAAGGGAAAAGAATCCCCCTCTCTCTTGGGAAAGTAGGATCAGATTTTGGACATGGAGGAAGTGGTCAAGGAAATGACCACTGGGGGGAGGTGGACTGGCCCTTTCAACATGACATGGCTGGGGCTGAGAAGGAAGGCAGTGAGGCACTCTCTGTACAAGGCATGGCCAATGGGCTCAGGAGTTGGGAAAGCCAACCTGAGCTTTTAAAATTGCTTTTTCTTCATTGTAAACCCCTCTGTTATCCTCAGGCTTTTCACATAATATTATACATGCCATAATCTTGCCTTACTTTCTTTACATTTTAAAGAATTATGGGAGGGGCACTGTCCACATGTGAAGTAATTCATGGAAAATGGAAAACACGATGCTGGATGTCTACTGATTGCCCCTCCAGATCTGCTCTCCATCCTTCTCTACTCTATCTCTATGCCCTGTGAGACTGAGTTGTATAGACTACGATTATTGGCTTTCTTGCTCTCAGGTTTCTGGTTGGCTATGGCCAAGGAGATCAGAGGGAGGGAAGGATGAACCTGAGATTAGGTCATTTATTCCCCCAGTTCCTGCACCACAGGGTTGAGGTGTACTGTCTACAGCCATTGACCAAAGATTCCAGCTTCTGCCACAATGGTCTTCTCCATTTGGCACATCACATTCTGGTAACTTCTCCCTTCCTTTGCCTTTTCATTGTAGGAGTATTAATGGGAACTTAGGTTCCAGCTCTAGAGTGCTATACTCTATTGACCCTTTTGTAAGTTGGCCTTTTATTAAATTCTCTTTAAATTACCAAAATGAATGTTTATCTGTTTCCTGTTGGGACCCTAACAACCACTTTGTTGTTGTTGTTGTTGTTGTTGTTAACTAATCATATTAAGGAGTAATTTCCACAGATTAAAAACACACAGATCTTAAGAGTTCAATTTAGTAACTATTGATGATGCACACCATGTGACCAACATCCCAAAAAATAAATGAAACTTCTATAACCCAAAAAGTACCTTCATGTTCTTCTCAGAGCCACCTCTTCCAACCCCAAAGAGGCAACCACTGGACAAAACCACTTTCACAAAATGGAAAGAGGGAAACCAAGAACAAGTTATGGCTGATTAAAATTGACATGTAACAAATAGAAGGGATTCTGGTCCTAAGATAGGACCAGAAAAACTGGAGAGGGGAAGTTGATAAATGATTTGACTTCCTAAAATCACCTGAAATAAAAGGCTCAGAGTTATTTTCAATTGGGCATAATAGGTTACCTAAAAAGAACTTCAGGATACTTGACTTAGACACAGATCATACATTGTTTACCCTAGGACTCCATTCTGAAGACAGATGATTGAACAAGAGAAAGGAGCCTGATAGAAAGCATAAATCTATAATTATCAGTGATCTGTAACCTGGCATGGGGCCACTCTAACCAATGAAGAACACTGATCATGGAAGGATCATGGAAAGTTAACTCAAATATATACACTTTCTTGAAGAATTCTAAAGGAAGACCTCAGAGAAATTCAGTAGACAGCAGAATGACACAGAGACCTGAAGGCAGTGGAAGCTATGACTAAACAGAAGCCATGGGGCAGGCGGAAAAAAAGAGATTATGTGGTAGTGGAACAGAATTAGAAAATGGCTGTGTCACCACAATGGTCAAGCACTGGATGTCTATTTCTAAGGGGATGAAATATGGAAATTGCTATAGTCATCCCAGCTACTGCTATTGATTCATCCTGAATAATACTCTTGTTCTCTGTGAGGCCTGGATGGGTGAGGAGATGAGATTTTTTTTCCTTTTTTTCCACCTAATAAATTCCCAATAATTGAGGAAACTTGATTTATCTCTATTCCTTACCAACTGAAAGAGCCTAGCAAAGTGTAAGACTGAGAGAGATCATACAACATAGGCCCAGGAATCATCAACTCTGTGTGGGAGAAACTAGTTTTATTTCCCTATTGTCTTCAAACAAGTCTGGGTAGAAAGGAAATTCAAGTGAAGAAGTTGCTGAGTCATTGGTTGGTTGTGATTTCTACCCATGACCACCTCCCAAATAAGAACACTTGGTAGCCTATGGAAAGAGTTGCAGGGGCCAGGACATGTACCTGAGGCTAGAATGTGGGTAGAGGTACGAATGATTTTAAGGAGATTAACACACTAGACTTTGAAGAGAGAAGGTGACACAAATTATAAACAAAATTTTAGAGACATAAAATATCTTGAGTAAACAAGAGGAGTCATTCATTAACAAATACTGATGAATACTGTGATATGGGATATGAAATAAAACCAAGGAAGGAAGGAAGGCAGGAAGGGAGGGAGAGAAGGAAGAAGGAAAGAAGAAAGGATGGATTCCTGCTCTTGGGTAGCTTATAGTACAATGTGACAATTATGCATTGATTTTTTTTAAATTTTTTATTGTTATGTTAATCACCATACATTACATCATTAGTTTTAGATGTAGTGTTCCATGATTCATCGTTTGTGCATAACACCCAGTGCTCCATGCAGAACGTGCCCTCTTTAATACCCATCACCAGGCTAACCCATCCTCCCACCCCCCTCCCCTCTAGAACTCTCAGTTTGTTTCTCAGAGTCCATCGTCTCTCATGGTTCATCTCCCCCTCCGATTTCCCCCCTTCATTCTTCCCCTCCTGCTTTTTTTTTTTCTTAACATATATTGCATTATTTGTTTCAGAGGTACAGATCTGAGACTCAACAGTCTTGCACAATTCACAGTGCTTACCAGAGCACATACCCTCCCCAGTGTCTATCACCCAGTCACCCCATCCCTCCCACCCACTCCCCACTCCAGCAACCCTCAGTTTGTTTCCTGAGATTAAGAATTCCTCATATCAGTGAGGTCATATGATACATGTCTTTCTCTGTTTGACTTATTTCGCTCAGCATAATACCCTCCAGTTCCATCCACGTCGTTGCAAATGGCAAGATCTCATTCCTTTTGATGGCTGCATAATATTCTATTGTATAAATATACCACACCTGCTTTATCCATTCATCTGTCGATGGACATCTTGGCTCTTTCCACAGTTTGGCTATTGTGGACATACGCATTGATTTTACTATCAGCAACAACAGACAGGTAACCCGTGTGTGTGTGTGTGTATGTGTGTGTGTGTGTGTGAGAATTAGGTAATCCGTTAAACACACATAGCACATGAATACTCAGTAAATAGGAGCAATTATTAGTGTAATTATTATTTAATTATAAGACCATTTTGATTATAAGACTATATTCCTCTGTGCCCTCTCCTTGAGAGAATGTCCCTGGGGCAGACATCACTTGCTGCCAGCCCCGTAGCCATCCTCTTCTTCCATCTAGCCTAATAGCAGTCTGATTTTTGTCTGGGGCAGCAATTTATCAGGATTGATCTAAGGCAAAGCCCTCCTACACCATTCTCTTCTCCTCTGCAACTTTTCAGTTTCCCAAGATTCCTTGCAGCTAAGAGTTACTACGTGTGACAAATCTGGCCAATGAGATATCAGGGCATGTCTGCTTGGGGGAATCTTTTCCTCCTGGATGAAAAGAGACTTGAGAGGGAGAAAAGAGAAGGACTTTTGATCTTTCTCTTTCCAGGTATTAAGGCTTGATATCAGAAGCTGCTATAGGCATCTTGTGACCATGAGATGACAAGCACAAGAAGGAATGCCAGTGTGTTGAGGAAGACCCATGAGGTAAAAAGCCGTAAAGGTCCTGGATCCCTGATGCACTTTTAATCCTCTGAACAAAGTCCTACCCCCAGTATCCTTGCTAAGTAACTAGTAAATGCCCTTACAGTTCAGGCCTTCCTCAATAGGTTACTCTGTCATTTACAGCTGATAACAAATTTTCATGATCTTTAAGAAACTGTGTCCCTGGGGCGCCTGAGTGGCTCAGTCATTAAGCGTCTGCCTTTGGCTCAGGTCATGATCCCAGGGTTCTGGGATCAAGCCCCGCATCGGGCTCCCTGCTCTGTAGGAAGCCTGCTTCTCCCTCTCCCACTCCCCCTGCTTGTGTTCCCTCTCTCGCTGTGTCTCTCTCTGTCAAATAAATAAATAAAATCTTTTTAAAAAAGAAAAGAAACAGTGTCCCTGCATTAATATCTTCCATCTAGAGTTGCCCTGCCCAATCCAGCAAGCACTAGACACAGGCAGCTATGACTGAGCAAAGGAAATGGACATAGTTCAAACTGGGATGTTGTGTAAGTGTAATATATAAGCCTGGCTTCAAAGACTTAGTACAAAATGGGGGTGGGGGGAGAAAGATAAAATACTTTGTTAATAATTGTTATTAAGAAATAATACTTTGGGTATTTAGATTAAATAAAATGCACTATTAAAATTAATTTTACCTGTTTCTGTTTTTTTTAATGCAGCTACTAGAAGTTTAAAAATATGTATGTGGCTTATGTTATATTTCTATTGGACAGCACTGTCTAGAATATAAAGGCAGAGCCACAGGGTATTTAGTTCTACTGGGAAGGTAGAAGAGGAAAGAACAGATATTAGGACATGGTAGTGGCGGCTCACTCCATGAGATGGCACCGGTGAAGCTTCTTCATATTTTCTACATTTCTAGATTGACTTTTATTTCTATGCATTTGGAAAACAAAATCAGAACTTGTACTTCATAATGTACGTAGCTGATTTATCTCACTTTGGTTCTTTCTATCACTTTACCGACATTTACAATATTTCTCCTCTCAGTAGTTGGAGGGACATATGCCCACCCCTTTGTAAATTCTCCACTGTGCTGCTACATTAAGCTCACAGGTCAAAATTACACCAAGTGAAAAAGTGGAGCATCTTCCCATCCTCACCTCCCTAAGTCTCTTCCTCCTTGGTCTCCTGATGTTCTCTGCGTTCCTGATGATTCCTGTGATGTTCTACCCTAGGCCTGACCCCACATCAAGTTCCAAGTTTATGTCATCAGAATTTTATCTCTTCACTGTAGCTGATTTCACTTAAGTATACAAAAGCGATAACCAAACTGAGGGTGCAAAAATTCCCCTCAGGCATGTTTGCATTCTGCATTTTTAAAACAGTTCTCCGGTTAACCCAAATGATTTGCTCATTGTTCATGTCATAGCTAAGGCAAATCCACACAAGAGAGTGGAAATGGCTTGGCGTAGCAGGTCATTTCCACCAGCTGAAACAAGATCAGGTAAGATTTTACCCCCTGGGACTATGCACGATTCTGTTCCTGCTAATGAAAATGAGTGCCCACACTTAATTTCCCCGTCTTAGACCATGCAGCCTACTATAACAAAAATACCATAGAATGGTGGCTTAAAAACAACACAAATTTATTTCTTGCAATTTTGGAGGCTGGGAAACCCCAGAACAAGGCACAAGCAGACTCAGTATCTGGGGAGAACCTGCTTCCTCGTTCATAAATGGCTATCTTCTTGCTGTGTCCTCACATGGAAAAAGGGCAAGGGAATTCTCTGGGGACTCTTTTATAAGGGTTCTAATCCCACTCATGAGGGCTTTGCCCTCATAACCTAATCTCCTCCCAAAAACTCCTTCTCCAAATATTATCACATTGGGGCTTAGGTTTCAACATATGAAATTCAGGGGATATGAACATTTAGTACCCACCCAAGCCACAGCTTTGTGTGACAAAGGGTAAGTGCTGGTCCTTTTCATACCATTTGGATGCATCTCTAACTTTGACTAGTACACACAAAAAAAGAGTTGATTAAATGTTTATAAAATTTGGGAGGAAATAAGAAATCAGCTGAAAACTAGGTTCCAGGTTTGAATCCAAAAAACATAAAATTTAATAGCTTTCTAAGAAGGACAAGGAGGCAGCAAATGGGAGGGAAAATTTTCCAAAGGACTAGAGAGATACAGATAGTGTTCAGTTTAAGATCCCCTGCTGTTCCTATCAACAACATGAAATCCAGTTGACAATTTCAGCAGCATATACAATTCAGCTAATCAGAAAAATATGCAAGCAGTTGAGCAGCTGTCTTCTAGATACACTTTAATATGTGGATCTGGAAATCATCCCAAATTCTGGGGCAAAACCAAATCTATCAAAAAACCATTAGGATTATCTTACTACACGTCAACAAGGCAATACTATTTTCAAAAAGTAACATCCTTTGGATCCAAAAAGAGGTCTCTTGAGTTTCCTTTTAAGAGAAAAGCCACTGGACCTGGAATCTTAATTCAGTTCTGTCTCACTAACTCCATTGGTCTGGAACAAATCACTTCACCTTTCCAAAAGACCAGATGCAGTCCAAGGTTTCCTCTAACCCTAACATTTGGTGATTTGATTTTACTGATTAGTTTTCTAAGTTGTGCTAATAGCTATTCAGTTTAATTTGGGGAATAATAAAGAAAAGATGAGTTAACATTTTTATGCCTAACCTAAGATCTATCTAGAAGGATCCACACCAAAATGTTTAAAGTTGTCAGTACTGAAGATGAATTTTTTTCCTTCACATGTGTGAAGAGGTCTTTACTGAAGAATGGGATGATAAAAGGGATTTATATCTGTGTAGTGAAGAATTTGGCCTTGCTCAAAGAAAACATCTGACCCATGCCTTTGGCTTCAGAGGTAAACTCTGGGCCCTCCAAATAGGAGTGTCTTTGAAGCCTTGGGTCATACTGGACAGCTAACAGTGTGATTTAGGGCTTGGGGTGGCCCCACCCACATAGTCTTGGGGGAAGGGGAAGAGACTGGCAAAAGACTAAAAATATGACTTAGGGTAGGAGCTTTGGGTTATGCAGGATCAGATAAGCTGGAGACTGAGATCAACCATGTGTTCATACCCATATAAAACAAAAACCAGTAAAAAAAAACTCTGGAAACTGAGGTTCACATGAGCTTCTTTGGTTGGCACTGTTTTATGTATATTGTCACACATCAATGCCAGCGGAGTGATGTGTCTCAACTCCACAGGGAGAGGACAACAGAAGCTTTGTATGTGGTACTTCTGGACTCTGCCATATAAGCTTCCTCCCTTGGTTGATTTTAATCTGTAATAAGCTATAACCATGATTATAATAACTTTCAGTGAGTTCTGAATCCTTCTCATGAATTATCAAACCTGAAGATAGTTTTGGGGATCCTCCAAACTTGCAGTTGATATCAGATGGGAGGAGAGCCCTGGGAACATACCCCGTATTTTGTTGTTGGCCTAAATTCTCTACAATATCATAGCAACGGAAAAAAATTAAAATTTAAGATAGATATTCTTTTTCCTAAAAACCTTTAACCATTTCCCACAAATCAGCCAATAGCCTCCCAACATGGTCAGTCTTTATTCTTCTCCTTTCTCTTCTATCACTCTCCCATGTCTCGTCTCTACTGTTTTCCCCCAAAGAAATTCTTTATTTTTTACAAAAGTCACCTTTCTTCTTTCTCTTGACTTTGATTCTTACATATCCATTTCACTGGCATTTCGCTTTCCTTTTTTTTTTTTAATAATTTTTTTAAGGATTTTTATTTATTTATTGAGAGAGAGAGAATGATAGAGAGAGCACATGAGAGGGGGGAGGGTCAGAGGGAGAAGCAGACTCCCTGCCGAGCAGGGAGCCCGATGCGGGACTCGATCCCAGGACTCCAGGATCATGACCTGAGCCGAAGGCAGTCGCTTAACCAACTGAGCCACCCAGGCGCCCTAGAAGAATAACTCTTAATAGGAAAGTGAAATGCCAGGGTGCCTGGGTGGCTCAGTTGGTTAAGCGACTGCCTTCGGCTCAGGTCATGATCCTGGAGTCCTGGGATCGAGTCCCGCATCGGGCTCCCTGCTCGGCAGGGAGTCTGCTTCTCCCTCTGACCCTCCCCCCTCTCATGTGCTCTCTCTATCATTCTCTCTCTCTCAATAAATAAATAAAATCTTTAAAAAAAAAAAAGTTATTCTTCTAATTGTTTATGTGTATATTCAAAATTTTCTATCATGAATACATATATATTTAATATATTTTAAGATTTATTTATTTATTTTGGAGAGAGTGAGTGTGCAAACTGGGTAGGAGCAGAGGGAGAGAGAGAGAGAATCTTAAGCAGACTCCATACTGAGTATATACCCTGACATGGGGCTCGATCCCACGACCCCAAGATCACAACTCAAGCCAAAACCAAGGGTTGACATTTAACCAAATGAGCCACCCAGGCACCCCTGTATATATATATATATATTTTTTTTTTAATAAAAAAGTAACCTCTCTAAAACACATCTTCCAGTCTTGACACAGATTCACATACAAAAATAAAACTGTCCAGCTAGAACAATTAATTGAAAGCAATGTATATTTGTCAGCTTTTTCCAATTGTTGACATCCACAATATAACTTACATCCCCCAAATTTTCTCTTCTCTTTCAAAAATTTTTTTAAACTGTGCTTGAGAAGACCTTTGCAGTCTTGCTACCTCTTCCTCTTTTCTCTGTATCTGTTGTCTTCTATTCATTATTCTCTGCACTTTTCTAAGTAAATCTTGCTATCCTATCTACTTTTCCGAACTCTTCTCCTCACAAAAATACCACCAATATGTCTAAGTGAGAACCAAACCATCTATACATACACAGCATACTGACTGTATTAATATAACTTTAATACATTTATCAATATAACTTTATTATTCCAGGAAACTTGCCCCCCAAAATAAAAGTTACAAATAAGGTTACTCTTCACTCCAGTAACTTTCTGAAAAACTGATCAATTCTTCAATAGAAACTATTAAATTATAGTATATACCCTATGATTCTTGAACTCCCTCTTCAAAAGCCTTACCTTATTAATATCTTACCTTATTAATATCCACCAATCCTAGACTATGATCTCATGATCCTTATCCACTCCTAACCAAGCCCCTGAGTTGAAAGACCCATCTTCATCTAGGTAGGTCTTCAAAATCTCAATAAATATCCTGACTTTGCCCTCCCTCTTCTGAGGCTCTATTAAGACTATCAAGGCTATGTTCTCCCTTACCATGGTAAGAACAAACTCAGCTTTGTGCCATCAAGGGTAGTTTGGGTGACATTTTAGGGAGCCAGTATTTGACATAAGTCCCAGGAATAAAGATAAAGTAGCAAGCCATAATTTTCCTTGGTGACTGAGTGTTTATATGGTGTGCCTTTGGCGGAGGAAACAGTAAGAAAATGTGTTGCTGGGTGGTAGGGAAGAGAAAGAAATATACAGATGTATGCTACTTTAAAATTTATAACAGACTTCCACACCAATATCTCATTTGACCATCAGGGTAATTCTATGTGGTAGACAGGACCTTATTTTAAAGATAGAGACACTATTAGGGTCCTTATTCTAAAGAAAGAGATAGTAGGCTTATAGAGGTTAAGTGACTTATGATTTGGAACACATAAGATGAAATAGTTAGAGGAAAACTCTAAAGCAAGGGTCAGCAAACTGCATCCTGTAGACCAAATCTGGCCCCTGGCCTGTTTATACAAGTAAAATTATGTTGGAACACAGCCACATCCATTTCTTTGCATAACTGTCAATGGCTACTTTAGTGCTACAACAGCACTGCTGAGTAGCTGACAGAGACCACATGACCTGCAAAGCCTAACGTATTTACAGGTTCACTAACCCCCACTCTAAAGCAAGGCACCACAAAAATTAACTCCCAAATAAATGAGATAAAATGATTAAACACCAAGGCCTTGAAGATGTTAATTAGAAAGTTCTTCATCAGGCAAAGGAATATTTGATAATATAAAGTGACAAAGTGCCATGTTCCAAGGTTTCTAAATAATAGTAAAGAGTCCTTCTGGGTAGTTCTCAGCCCACATACAGATTGCACTGATATTATGAATTGAAATTGTATTGGTAAAGAAGGATCACTCAGCCAGCACTGCAGGCATCTATGCAGCAGCAAAGAGGAATATACATAGTTACAGGAATAAAAATACTGTCGATGAAATTTGAACTTTAAAGATTTGGAACATCAGAAAACATTACGAGAACTCTCAATAATCACTGAATAAGCAATAACTGAGAAAGGGAGCCAGTCTGACATGAACAGGCATGAATTCTCAGGAAGAACATCCATAGCTTAATGGGTAGCAGTCAGCGTTTCTGGAACTCACAGAATGAGTTATGTCTGCTTTCTTACTTTTCCTCTGCAGCCTGAACTTCAGCCTCTGCACAGATCTCCCTGCTTCCAGGCTTGCTTCCCTATAGTCCACTCTCCAGACAAATGGTCCTTTTACAACAGTACTTACTATCATGTTACAGCTTTGCTTAAAACTCTCCAACTCTTCACATTTTACCAGAGGAAGATTTTCCTTGAAGCTAATTAAGCTGATTCAGGGCCCTCACTTGCACCTAGCCCTTCTGAGGCCCTGGTAATATATTCGCAAGTTTTTGTTTTTGTTTAGTTTGTAAAATGAGATATTTTAACCACAACTGTCTATTTTGAATTTCCCCTCTGTCACAATTCTCTTTGAGTCAAGTGGTGCTAGAATAGACAAATACATAGGAATCTAGTTAAGGAGAGGCTGAGTTAGAGAAGTATTTTATTTATTTATTTAATTTATTTTAGAGGGGGAGAGAGAAACAGAGAGCATGTGCAAGCAAGGGGAGGGGCAGGGGGAGAGGGAGAGAAGCAGCAGACTCCCTGCTGAGCAGGGAGCCCAGACATGGGGCTCAATCTCACAACCCTGAGATCATGACCTGAGCTGAAATCAAGAGCCAGATACTTAACAGACTGAGCCACCCAGGCGCCCCTAAAGAAGCATTTAGTTTGAGTCAGTGGGATATATTATTGTGGTTCATAACTTATTTCAGTGTATAGTGTTTCCTGGTATAGAAGTGGCTTCCAAGAATACTACTATCTGTGCCAGCATATACCATGACATTGACATTAAAGTTTAGGGCTAGGGTCTTCATCACACCAGAAATACATGCCTAATGGAAGAGAAAAAGGGTTTGAAATGTATGGAGCCAGAAGCTAGTCTGTGGAAAATTCTTATAAATCTTGTAGTTCATGTAAGAAAAAATTAGAAAAGCTTTCCCAAATATGACAACAATTCTAAAAATGTACACAGCATTACCAATAATGAGTTGTGAAATCAAAGGGAATTTTTCCACATCATGAATAAAAAATAAATAAATTTTGACCAAACTAAAGGAAAGGGGTATTTTCTTTCTATTCTTCCTATAGAACACGATATTACAAAATAATGTGTTAAGTGGCAAAGAGATTTTAGCCAGAAATGGTGAGGTAATTATTAACTCAGTGATGAGTAACTCAAAGCGGTGCCTAGAACCTGGGGCTTATATAGTATCTTAACAAAAAATAATAGATTTGTAGAGAAGTGACAAGACAAAGGAAAAAGGATTTTGGCAGTTAGGGACAGCAAACTGTAGGAAGGTAAAGTCATGGGGGAAAGAGAAGTGTTGTCTTGATGTTAGGTAGATTTCTCTCTATCTTTGGGCTGATAGAAGTCTCTGGTGATTAAGGGTTTTACCCTTCCTGGTATGATTTCCCTTTCCTGGTTATGAGAGCTGGGAAGGCAAAGAGTTTTTTTTGCCTCTGCTGTTCCTCACTGTTTTCAGCTCAAAATAATCTCATGCCAAAGTAACATATTTAGAGGCAGCATATTCTGATCCCCTACATTGGTATTTGTCACTGCTTTAAAACTGATCACATCTTGTAACTTTTATTTCCATTCCAAATCAATATTTAGGTTTGTACCTAATGTTGTATTCCTTTATGTATGGAAGGCTCATAGGGCTTTAAAATTTCAAACCCCACAAATCTTGGATATACCCTTAAATCCCAGAGTTAAATACAATGAATACCCTTATAATTGGCCAGGCAAGTCTTGCATGACAGATCCTGCTACTCTCTGACTCATCTTCAACATTTCCATCCTCTTGCTCCATTCAAGCCACTATAGCCACTTGTTATTCCTGGATCACACTCAACACATTCCTGCCACAGGACTTTTGCACTAGCTATTTGTGCTGTCTAAAATGCTCTTTCCCTAATTATCACCATGACTTTTTCTCTTCCTCTCTTCAGGGCTCTGCCAAAATATTGCCTTCACAGAGCAGACCTCCCTGATGACCCTTATAAAATAGCACTGCCCTCCAGCTCCCATCACTTTTTATCATCTTTCTTTGCCTTATTTTCTTAACAATTCACCACTTAGTGCTTTAAATAGCTATTTGTTGATTACCAATTTCCCCAAGTAGAATGTAAGCTTCAACACTCTTGTTCACTGTAGTATCTCCTGGCATAGAGTAATTTCTGACTCATACTTGGTTCTTTTTTTTTTTTTTTTAATTTTATTTATTTGACAGAGGGACACACCGTGAGAGAGGAAACACACGTGGGGGGAGGGGGGATTGGCGGGGAGGGGAGGAGTGGGAGAGGGAGAACCAGGCTTCCCACTGAGCAGGGAGCCCGATGAGGGGCTTGATCCCAGGACCCTGGGATCATGATCTGAGCCGGAGGCAGACGCTTAACAACTGAGCCACCCAGGCTTGGCTCTTTAAAATTATTTGATGAGTGAATGAATAAATGAACAAAAGAATGAATGAGCGACTCCCTGAATTTAAAGGGATTAGTAGGAAATGCAAGACCAGATTATGGCCATACCTTATTTTGTTTGCAATTTGCTACATATATTCCATAGTTTGATAAAAGACATCTGATTCATTGGAGAAAAGAATTTTAGCTCTTTTCAAGCAGACCTTACACCTGCATAAAAAGAGACCAAAGTAAAGGACCTGTTCAAGCATTACTAAGGACAAATAATTAAAACTATGTAGACACAGGGCTCTTTCTGAGAAGGTAAACCAGGTGAGCTGTATTTTTACCAACTAGCACCTGATTGAGGCCCATTCCTACTGGTTGATACCATTCCTTTCACAATATCCTAATCTTGTAGTATAAACTGCCTTTTCAAAATGGCCTTAAAACTATGATGTTCTATCTTCTTCTTTTCGTCCAAATAGATCTCACAGCCTGGAAATTTTCTCTAAAGAACAGGTTATCTACCTCAAACACATCTACTACACAGTGGTGGGAAAAGACTAATAGTTAATACTAGCATAAACCTTATGCTGTTGGAAAGGAATAGTGGAAAATGCCTGTCCTCTCAATGGAGAAATTTCCCTGGGCAGTCAATCTGAGAGTTCCTAGTTCTGTTTGTGAAAATTTCTCTATTTTTGCTTCCATAGCCTCTGGTTCTCCCTTCTAGTGATATTCTTTAATCATTATTTTCAATGCCTATACCTGAGATGGGCATTCAAGAGAAAGTTCTCTAAATTTTGGCAGTCCCTGCATGTTACTACAAGTTCAGACACATAAGGATTGCCTTCGCGTCTCAACAATTATATGCAGTTGATGATGATGTTTGCATTAACTTTAACAATAAAATTCCTTTCAAAAACTTGATAGATTCAGTCTATTTGCTTCTGGTCAATTCCTTGCATTAGAAACCACAGCTAAAGATTTTGTCTAGACATAGTCTTTGAGGCTAAGAATTTTTATCTTCCTGCTGCTAGATCCTGTACTCTTCCAAATCCTTTGGCATTTCACACACATAATCAGGTCTCTGTGGTAAGAAGCTCCAGTTTTATCAGTCTTAAGGGTGCCACTTTCTCGCCTCCACTTGTTTTAACTTGGGGTACCAATGACAGCTAAGACAGCTTTTCCAACCCTGCAATAGTATAAACTACAGAACTCTGTTCATTTAGATTGGAGGTCACAGTGAGTACCTTTCTTAGCAAAACTCTTCCTTTCTGCTAAGAGATTAGCTATCTAACTTAAGTTTGCCTCTCCAAATAGGCTTCTTTATTAACAGCCACTAAAAAAAGCCAATACACATAAACATCCTGAATTTTTCCTTCCATTTCCCATGCCACTACAACCTCTGTCAACATGTGGTCTGCATTCTAAGATATATCAGGCAACTGGTTACTTAAATGTTTTGCCACGTCAAAAGTTTCCAGCTTAAGATAGCTGGGTCCTCAATGCCCACTCCAACCTACCTCTTAAAGGGTGTTACTTGCAGCGTTCCACTTTTTTTTTTTTTTTTAAAGATTTTATTTATTTATTTGACAGAGAGAGACATAGCGAGAGAGGGAACACAAGCAGGGGGAATGGGAGAGGGAGAAGCAGGCTTCCCGTGGAGCAGGGAGCCCGATGTGGGGCTCGATCCCAGGACCCTGGGACCACGACCTGAGCCGAAGGCAGACGCTTAATGACTGAGCCACCCAGGCGCCCCGAGCATTCCACTTTCATGACCCAAATTCTATATTAGTTATATATGATTTTGATTGAAAATCATAAAAACATAAAAGTTAACTACAACTTAAACAAATAAAAAATATTTTTCTCACATAATAAATCTAGATGTAAGTAGTAGCATCGCTTCAAAGGCATCAAGGCCCTGAATCAGCATCTCTGTGATCCTTTTGCCCTGACTGCAGCATATCATCACACCACATTCAACGGCAGCAGCCAATAGCAATGTCAGGCAGAGCATTTCTCCTCAGCTTCTGCCTCTTCTTTCAGGAAGTAAAATCCTTCCCAAAGCCCTCCAACAGTCTTCTACTTAAATTACATTGGCCAGAATTAGATCATAAGCCTGCTTACCCGCAGACCCTTGGCTGGGCCTACCTTCAGTGAAATCAAAGGATCTCTCAGGAAAAAAAAGGGGGGGGGTCCTTTTAGCAAAGAAGGAGGGCAAGTAATGATTTGTGTAGTCAACCAACAGTGTCTGTCACAGTACTGGTCCCAACAAAATTGGCAAGAGCCTCAACTGGAAATTTTAAAAATTAAAAATAAATTCAATCTCCTCCAAGCTTTTCTCATGCCATTCGCAAATTGCATAGTGCAACTATAGGCTGCACCTAAACTCCTAAAACAAGCTATATTAGTTTTCTACTGCTGCATAACAAATTACCACAAATTTATCAGATTAAAACAATACCCCTTTATTATCTCACAATTGTGTAGGTCAGAAGTCCAAGTGGTCTTGATTGGTTTTTTTTAATTAATTTTTTTTTTTAAGATTTTTAAAAATTTTATTTATTTGACAGAGAGAGACACAGCAAGAGAGGGAACACAAGCGGGGGTAGTGGGAGAGGGAGAAGCAGGCTTCCTGCGGGGCGGGGAGCCCGATGTGGGGCTTGGTCCCAGGACCCTGGGATCATGACCTGAGCTGAAGGCAGATGCTTAACAACTGAGCCACCCAGGCGCCCCTTGATTTTTTTTTTAAAATAGATTTTTTTTTTAAGATTTTATTTATTATTTATATGAGAGAGAGACAGAGAGAGAGAGAGAGCACATGAGCAGGGAGAGGGAGAAGCAGTCTCCCCTCTGAGCAGGGAGCCCAACGCAGTACTCAATCCCAGGACCCTGGGATCATGACCTGAGCTGAAGATAGCCGCTTAACCGACTGAGCCACCCAGGCACCCCTTGATTGGTTTTTCTGCATAAGGTCTCACAAGGCTGAAATCAAGGTTGGGTTCTGGGGAAGAATCCCATTATAGGTTCATTTATGTTGTTAGTAGAATTCAGTGCTTTACGGTTGTAGGACTGAGGTCTCTGTTTCCTTGCTAGCTGTCAGCTGAGGGTCGCTCTCAGCAACTAAAGATTGATCTCTGGTTCTTGCATGTGACCTCTTGCATCTTCAAAGTCAACAATGACATGTCAAATCCTTCTTTTGCTTCCAATTTTGACTTTCTTTTCTGCTACCAGCTGGAGAAAACTCTTATTAAATGGTAATAGGCTATACAGGGCCCACACTGATAATCTCCCTATTTTATAGTCTACTGATTAATAACCTTAATTACATCTGCAAAATCTCTTTCACCATGTAAAGTAATATAATCACCAGGGTAACTCCAGAGATCAAAGGTCAAAGGAGCCATACTGAAATTCTGTGACACAAGCTGTCACAGCTGAAATTCTGAAAACAAATTATTTATGACTGCTCCCATTTACTAGAAATAATTTTATTACCAATTTTTAATTAAGTGTGTCTCCAAAAAAGATGTCTGTTTTTAAAAATTACAAAAGAAAGCTGAATAAAGAATAAATGTTTCTGCAAAGCAGGAAATGTTTTAACATCACAGAAGTTAGGGAATAAAAGATTAAACATATGTTAAAAAGAACTTGGTAAGTGTTTCCAAGTAAGTTGAATGTTTTCTCAAAATAATAACATTATCCAATTATGAGAATCACAAAACTGTGAAATGAAAGATAATCACAATACATTTAAATGTTGTTTTAACACATTTGTATAAGTCCCCTAGTTTGAAGAGAAAGAGATGTTTATGAACAAAAAAATCAGATGTCTCCTTGATCCCAATTAAATAAGCATACACAAGTATTTAAAGATTATCAATCTGACAGTGCCAGCACAGACTAGTCCCATTTTATATTGTACTGTGATCAGTATACAAATACACGTGCTAAATGAGTATTTGTGGATCACTGATCAAATAAATTTGTACATAGGCGAAGACTGGCCCCCTAAGACAAGCACAGCATGGTGGGCATGTCCCCTGTGTTTCACAGAACTACAGGTTCCAGGGGCCAAAATCACAGAGCTGAGGGGTAGAGGGACAAGGTAGAAAAGGAGATGCCAGGGGAAAATACAGGAAAGTTGCCCTAAATTATCAGAGCCAAGAGCAGCTAAACAAAGCCTGACTATCCATACATCCCCAATAGCCCCTAATATTTTACCCTTCCTGATTTCCTAAGGCAGATGAAAAGGTCACTTTTTCTCCACATTCCTCAGCCTGCATTCTAACCCTTGGGAATCCTCTTTCCCCTTCACAGCTGCTCTTTGAATTTACAAATTTAACAGATTTCACTGTCTGGGCTTTTTCCTCAACTAACACATCCCTAAGAATTGATCAACATGCAAATCGTTTTCCAAATAATCCTCTTAAAAGTTATCACCATCTTCTATCTCGCTCCCCCCAAAATCCACTACACACACATTTTCCCCTCTTCCCATCCAGGCCTAAATAAATGCTTTTATTTATTTATTTTTTTTTTAAGATTTTATTTATTTATTTGACAGAGAGAGACATAGCGAGAGAGGGAACACAAGCAGGGGGAGTAGGAGAGGGAGAAGCAGGCTTCCCGCGGAGCAGGGAGCCCGATGTGGGGCTCTATCCCAGAACTCTGGGATCACGACCTGAGCCGAAGGCAGATGCTTAATGACTGAGCCACCCAGGCGTCCCTAAATGAATGCTTTTATAGCTGGTTTTGCTCCTATACATATTCCACAATGTGAAGGAAGTTTCTAGACTTACTTTTTACAGTTTGAAAAATTCATAACCAGGAACCTGTTGCCCAAACAGGCTATAAATCCATATCCCTCTTGAATATTTTCTCACTCACAGCCTTCATGTTATCTTGGTATGAAATTCCCAGTAGTGCTCATAATTCTGTTGCCTTGAACCTGCTGGGGGATACTTTACCCACAGATAATATAGCTCATGTATCATTTGTTACATGTAAGGAAGAGGTTAGTGAAACTATATAGAGTGTAAGACAGCAGAATGAAATGAAAGGAAACAAGTGGAGGACAACTGGTATTTGAGGGCTGAGCAAGATATCTGAAAAGTACCAACAACCCAACCAATTAACTGAGGCAAACAGAAATGAGGCACAGGACTGTTAACCAATGAGAAGGATGTAATTCTTTACCGTAGTGGGGGGAAGGGGGCAGTAAAAAAAAACCAATATCTCTTCCTTGGGACAAACACACAAATTCAATTCAAAATCCATTCAGCTAGGTTCCTTTGATACCTAGCAGTGATCCAGCTGTAGAGTTTGGTGTGGTTTTAATCCCAAGATATATATTTTATGTCATCAAGACTTCCAGGCCCCTTAGAGAGCCCAAGTCCATTCTCAGGAATTCTTTAAATAAATGTTGCCCTCATAGTTATTTCTTGATTTTACTTGCGTTATCTTTTTTTTAACCCCTGTATTAAAGATGACCCAGAAAAATTACAAGGCTAGCATATATTTTAATACTGGGTGAAGAGGGAAGGGAAGTAGATTTTCAAAATCTCTAAATAAAACAGAACTAGGTAATAAATGCTCTTAATCTAATTATTTGAACATTTAGTGAGAGGTAGACATGAGTAAAAATGGAGTAAAATGGCAGTTATAGCTTGTCATCCTTTTTTTTTAGACCCAAAATCTGTTTTGCAAACCCATTTTTTTTATTATTATTATTCATTTGAGACAGAGATACAGAGCAAGAGAGAGAGCAGGAGCAGTGGGGAGAGGCAGAGGAAGAGGGAAAAGCAGACTCGCTGCTGAGCAGGGAGCCCGATGTGGGGCTCAATCCCAGGACCTGGAGATCATGACCTGAGCCAAAGGCAGACGCCCAACCATCTGAGCCACCCAGGTGCCCCTTTGCAAACCCATTTTCACAAGAAAACCCAAATACAAAAGGGATGAAATTAAAGATTCTCTGGTTGAAATAAGTACAAGGAACCCACAGTCCCATCCAAGGTCTGAAACCAGTTTAAGCTGGTTGTCATATATCTCCATAGAAGCTGGAGTGATTGAACCTTGAAGCACAGTTTGAAAATCACTGAACTGAAGCGCCTGGGTGGCTCAGTTAAGTGGCTCTGACTCTTGATTTCAGCTCAGGTCATGACCTCATGGTCGTGGGATCAAGCCCAGTGTCAGTCTCCACGCTCAGGGTAGAGTCTACTTGAGATTTTCTCCCTCTCGGGCACCTGGGTGGCTCAGTTGGTTAAGCGACTGCCTTCGGCTCAGGTCATGATCCTGGAGTACTGGGATCGAGTCCCGCATCGGGCTCCCTGCTCGGCAGGGAGTCTGCTTCTCCCTCTGACCCTCCTCCCTCTCATGCTCTCTGTCTCTCATTCTCTCTGTCTCAAATAAATAAAAATTAAAAAATAAAAAAAAAAGAAATAAAAAAAAAAAGAAAAGAGATTTTCTCCCTCTCTCTCTGCCCCTCCTAGCCCTTGCGCTCAAGGGAGTGATGCCCCTGCTCTTGATATCATTTGCCCAAGTGAAATGGACTCTCTAATATCAACTACAAGGGAAGGGAGTAAGTGACCAGCACCTTAGAAAACCAATCAATATAGTTAGCATAAATTTAAGACAATCTGCAGAGAAAAAAAACTTCAGTGATTTTCTAGGCAAATAAAGATAAATCTGAGAAAGGAAAAAAAAATGTGCAAACATTTCCTGATTGCCTTTCTTTTTTTATACTATTGAATAATACATGTGTATTTATACATATGTATATATTTGCAAGTCACCTCAAATTCTTTTTGTAAAGAGGTGAGAATTGGAGAATAGGGAAAGAGGAGTTCCCACTCAAGATGGCGGACGTTAAGAGGATCCTGAACTCACGTCCTCCCACAAACATACCAAATGGACAGCTACATATGAAACAACTTTCTCTGGAAAAACAAACAAACAAAAACAAAACAAAGAAAGAAAGAAACTAAAACCTGCCTGAGCAACCCCTATGCTTTGGGCCAGTGAGGATAGGCCCACATCAAAGCAGGCAGGAGGCTGGGACACCTCTTACCATAAGCCCCACCCCTAGTGCCGCTATCCGTAGTGGGGACGGAGCACAAAAGCCAATAGAGAAGGGTTCGAAGGGCACCTGAGTCACCCCTAGGTCTTTAAGACCTGCACCTGAGAGACAAGCCCCGAAAACATGAAGCTTTGAAAACCAACGGGGGGCTCGCTTCCATGAGACCCACCGGCTCTGAGAAACAGGTCTTGAAGGACTCTCGCCCTCGGACTTACCCGCCTCAGGGTCCAGCATGGAGGCAGCCGATGGAGGGACGCCGGACTTTGCGCGGGAAAGGCTCACTTGCTTTTTGCTTGTCCCGGAGCGTCGGGCTGAGAGGCAGGCGTCTGATTTGAAACGCCTGCGGAGGCGGGCTCTCGCTCTCGCCCGGCTGGAGACTGGCGGGCGCCATCTTCGTCTGCACGCTCTCCCTGCGCCGCGCTCCTGAGCGCCGGGAGGCCCTGAAGGGGAGCTTTTACGCGCACCTGGTGCCCGGGGCTTTGCGGCTGCGGCCCAGGGGGTCCCCGTGATGTCCTGGCTCTGGCGGCCAGCGGCGCTTGTGTTCCGGGGTCCCACGGGACTGTAGTTCCCTCCCGCCAGGCTGCCAGCCCCGGGGCCCGCACAGACCGCGGACTGGCACGGCCCAGCGTTTCTGTGAAAAAGGCCTCTTTGCTTGTTCTGGAGCCTTGGCCTGAGGGGCCGGCATCTGATTTGATACACCTCTGAGGGCCTGACAGAACGCTGTCCTTGGATGGAGACCACAGAACCGTCTTTGCACTCTCGCTCTGCTGCACTCCAGCTGGTGGGCGCCATCTTCCTGCTCTCTTTTCTGGTTCCAGAGGGCCAGTAACTCCCGGAGGGGAGCTTTTACACAGGTCTGGTGCCCAGTCTTTACTGCTGCTGCCCAGGGGATGCCCCCTTGATCACCTGGCTCTTGTGGCGGGGGGCACTTCAACTTTCAGTCCTATAGGACTATATATATTTGCATACTGTAAAAGCTACTGCCTGAGGGTCTGGCTTCCCATCAGTCTGAATCTAGCTGTAGACTGAGAACCTCCCCTTTGGGACCCTGACTGGTCTTGGCACACCCTCAACTACTGGGAGCCATTAAAATATAGTAGGCTGCTTGAACAATCACAAAGGTTTGAGAGACAACCGAGTGCTAGGGCAGGGTTGAAGGATAGGGTTCATCACCTGGGGGAGGCCCCCCCAAGACTGGGAGAGGTGGCTGTTTTACCTAATGCATAGAAAGCAAACAGAGAAGCAAATGAAGAAACAGGGAAGGAGGGAGGAAAGAATGTGCAATGACAATATGGAAAAAGAAAAGCTGTATGTGATAGAACAAATAAAGATCCAGGGATCAAAATAGATAAATACAGGAGAATTCGGCCACTTGTTCATTAACTACTTATTAAACACTAACTTTGTTCTAGGGGTTTCATGGCAGGTCCTAAGGGTATAAAGATGAGAGGGCTGCCTAGGTGGTACCTGGAGCTGATGGAGACAGGGATGTCATGTAGCAGAATTACAAAGAGTACCCTCTAGAGTTGTGCAGTGAGGTGGCCATGGGCATGCAAACCAGACTTAAACAGTTACATGTAACAGGTACTGTAAGAGTCATGAAATCTGTGGGAGCAAAGAGAGCAACTGAGACTACCTGGATGAGTTAGGGATGGCCTTACAGAGTAGGTGGTATCTGAGCTGACTTCAGAAAATGAGTGGAGGGTTGCCAGGCAGAGAAGGGGGAAGGGTCTGCCAGGCACTGTGTCAGAAATATAAAACTTTTCTGATACCTCAAATCTGTGTTCCTTAGAATGCCTATTTTAAAAATAAGCAACGTAGTATGTAATTAAGTAATTTTCTTAGTCATACAGTAAAACTACATGGAAAATCAGTGAAAACTCAGTTTTTTTTTAACTCACTTTAATCAAGATTTAGAAGTGTCTTGCTTTTTCATTTCAGTAATAAGGACAACCAACTTGGGATCCCTCTCTGAACTGCTTGCCCCTCTCACCATGTAGAAGCATTAAATGCTGTGTAGAAACACTGGAAGTTTCCAGTAAAGTTCCTGCATTTTATCCAACTTTTTTTCCCTTCTGAACAGTAGCAGGAAGTCAAATGAAGTCAGTAGGACAAGTCAGCAATTTAGTGGAATTCGATGCAGGTCACAGTGCCTCTTTGCTTTAGAATTTAAAAATCTGGAGGTGAGAAAGGTTTAGGTAATAATTAGCCTCTGACTCAATGGTAGGGCATGAAATGCACAGTACTTGTGCAGCAAAAAGGGCATCTGGTCTACAAGCAATCTCAGGACCCAGAATTTGCTGTTCTGCCTTCCCTAACAGAGGAACACCGGACAGAAAAGAGGCAGCTTTCTTTACTAAATGCTCAGCATTAATAGCAATTTGCCTTAAGAGTGAAGCAACTTTAAAGACTCAAAATTAGAGCTAAAAAGAAAATAAACCAAGGGTTCTAGACTAATGTTTTAACCTTTTTAAAGTAATTTGAACAATTGCAAAGCATGTTTCCAGGATGTATTTCCTTAGCTGCCGTGATTTATCATCTGGGTCAGATGATAAATATGCTACATATGCTCAGACTATTGGTTTTATCATTTAAACCTTTCTAAATATACTTTAAGAAGTGTGTGAGACTTCCCATGAGAAAGGATAGCACTGTTGCTAAGTTCATGGTCTCTGAAATCAGACCTCCTTGGTTTAAATTCTAACTTCAGCCCGCTTCCCTGTATAACTTTGACAAATCACTAAATCGCTCTAAACCATAGTCCCCTCCACTGCAAACCTGAGGCTAATAATAAAAACCGCCTCACAGGTATCATAGTGGGGATTAATTCAGATGATCTGTGCAGACAGCCTACCCATCTTAACCACTCAGTAAATCAGCTATTTTTCTCCATTTCACTCCTGATGTTTTCACTCTAATTTGATGGTAGAAAGAGATTTCTGAGAGTGCTTAGGTTTTAATACACTTGCACTCTGAATTTATTTTGAGCTGCTTATCTTAATAGCGACAAAACATCTCTTTCTTCTTTTACCCCTAGTGTTAGAAAGCCTCAAGCAATGAATTTCAGTAAAGACTGCAAGGGATAAAGTGTGAATGTATGCAAGAATATTTGAGAGAAGGAATAAAGAAAAGAAATAAAGATCAAAGGGATTTATAAAATAATTGAAGAGGGGCAATTGTATTTAGAACAATCTTCCAATTATCTGTAAGGATCATTAAATAAGGGAAAGAAGAATCAGTTGGCTAGCACAGCCCCAGGTCATGGTCTCCATACCTCTCTTGGGTGGCACTGAAGTCACAAATTATTGTGTACTCACATCACCCCTACCTGGTCAGGGCCAGATCCTGAACCTCACCATCGGTGACACAGGCCCAGGTTCACTCAGGTCCATTAGGCTGCCTAACTCATCTAAGCAGTCTAGATGAGTCTAGGTAGGGAATAGATGCATTAAGATATTTCTTAACCTTAAAAAATTAAAGGGGGCAGTTTGGGAGCAGAGGAGTAAATAAAATTGTAAACTTCTATCCCTGAATCTCAGTTAATGAATGGTAAACAGTTGGTTGTTGCTTACTGTACTTGATTTTAACTTTTTCTAGCAAGAAAAGTGTCCCCTGATGTAGAAATGACTGATGACATAAGAAAGTGCTTGATTGATAACCAATCATTCTTTCTCCAGCTGTAAAATAGGCTCATCTTGAAAACCTTTGGGAGAGTCTACTTGAAGCTGTGGTTTCATTTCAGAGGAATCCAAAACACACAGGTGGAAGAGTAGGGGGCCATATAGGAAAATCTCTCCCCTAAGTCTTCTTTAGAGTCTTCTAAAAGGACAGCATAGGGGGCGCCTGGGTGGCTCAGTCATTAAGCGTCTGCCTTCGGCTCAGGTTGTGATCCCAGGGTCCTGGGATCAAGCCCCGCATCGGGCTCCCTGCTCTGTAGGAAGCCTGCTTTTCCCTCTCCCACTCCCCCTGCTTGTGTTCCCTCTCTCTCTGTATCTTTCTCTCTGTCAAATAAATAAATAAAATCTTTAAAAATAAAAAAATAAAAGAGCGTAGAAAGGAAAATACATATGTGAAATAGGTTCAAGTATAGTAGGAATCAAAGTTGCTAAAGGATAGTGAAAGGCCAAGGATTTGAGAGTCAAGAAACCCATCTCTATTGTTTACTTCAGCTGTGACTCATTATAAAATGTTGATGAGGGTCACAGAAACTTTCAGCCCTCAGTTTCTCCATCTTTAATACAAAGCCAAGAACAGCTAGACTAGCAAAAAATAAATAAATAAATATTCACATTTGGGTGCTAATTGGATGGCCCAGTTTAAAGGTACATATTAAAAATTATTGGGAAGAAAAATCTGTGATTTGATGATAAAAAGAGAGGATTTCTATAAGAAGAAATAGACAAAATCATAGAGATTCAGTGATTCTTATTTACTTGGTAGAATTAAAATGATTACCCTTCATCCTATAAGGGAAATCCTTGAGAAGTTTGGGGACTGTCACCATCTGTTCAACAAAATATGCATCAACATAATATTTTCCACATGTTGCATTTTTTTTTAATTTTGAAAAAAGAAAGTAATCATTTCCTTGCCAAAATGTTTTTACAATAACCATTGACAAAGGAAATTAGGTAGAAACAATGTTTTGATCCCATTCCTCTTCCTACCCACTGCCTACCACCAAATCATTTACATTTTCTATGGCAAAGTATGCCTCAATGCTGAGAAAAGACTAATAATTTGGCTCCTTTTCAAATCATAACAAGTCTATGTTTTCTAGGATTTTAGAGATCCTACTCTGAAGCCCATTGTTCATGTAGTTGCAAAGTCGTATCTCTCCATTCCCCTCATCAGAACCCCATAGTTCTACCAACAAGTTGATCAATGCCAGAAGTACCATCACCAGCTGGGTATCCTCTCCCAGCTGTGCCATGGTAGTCAGCCACCCCTTCCCCTGCCATCCTCCCACCACCAGTCTCCTGACTGATGCACTCAGCAACCAGGCCCAGAAGTCAGTGCAAATTGGCCAACTAGTGCTTACCAAACCCCAGCTCTGTGCCCAGTACCCTGCGAGGCACAAAAGGACACATATAAAAAGTCCTGGACATACTTCCTAACCACAAAGAGCTCACAGACTTATTGAGAAGCAGATAAAGCCATTAGAGGATAAGACAGTAAAAACATTCAATGTGACATGGTAAAAATGATGGTTACAGCAATGATGTTGTTGATGATGGTGGTGGTGGTGGTGGTGGTGATTGAGAAGGATCTCAAATTTAACGTCTTGATTTCATCTGTCTTCTCTTCCAAGTTTCTAGACATTAATTGGCAGAGGAAAATTAACTTTTAATCCTATCTGATTTAAAGTTTAGTCTGATCTAATAATTTTGGTAGTCCGTTGAAGTAATACTCAGCTGCATGCTGCCCATTTTCCAAAAAGGTAAAATCTTCGAAAAGAGTTGTACTCTCCATCTCGCTGATTTTGTGTAGCTCTGAGCAAATTTTGGTCCATTTATGACCTTGATAATATTATCACCTCTCCAAAAACTAGACTTATTTCTACCTAGCTTCAATTACCATAAAGAAAGAAAACACCAAGTAATGTGTTTATAACAGATGTGTAGAACAGGCATTGTTATTTTTAAGCCAGTAAACTAAGACCCAGAGAGTTCAGCAATATTTTAGAATAACTGTTATGAGCTGAATTGTGTCCCCCCAAAATCCATATGTCAAAGTCCTAACTCCCGGTATCTCAGACAGTGACTGTATTTGAAGATAAAGTCTTTAAAGTGGTAATTAAATTAAAATGAGGTCATTTAGATGGGCCCTAATACAGTATCACTGTGTCCTTATAAAAAAACGGAAATTTGGATACTGACAGGCATAGCAGGAAGAACGTGTGAATACACAGAGAGAAGATGACCATCCAATAAGCCAAGGAAAGAGACCTCAGAAAAAACTGACCCTGGCAACATCTTGATCTCAGATGTCTGGTCTCCAAAACTGTGGTAAGCTACCCATTCTGTAGTATTTTGTCATGGCAGCCCTAGCAAAGTTATACAGTAGGCAACCTCTAAAAACATCTCTGAATGGTATGGTACAACAAAAACACGGAGGTTTTTTCTGTTTTGCTACTAGCATTAGCTGTTTGGCACACTTCAGCAGTGTCTGCCACAATAGATGTTCAATATTTGTTGAATTAATGAACATAATCTTTTTAGTTAATTCATATTATAAGTTTAATGAAATTTACCAACCCAAGTAGAAAATCAAACTGGAAAAGTAACTTCATCATTAAAAGGGGGAAAATCTACACCAAATAATCCCATTAAGATGGACAGAAGAACTGAATAGACACTTTTCCAAAGAAGACATCCAGATGTCCAACAGACATGTGAAAAGGTGCTCAACATCACTAATCATCAGAGAAATGAAAATCAAAACCACAGTGAGATACTACCACCTCATACCTGTCAAAATGGCTAGAATCAAAAAGACAAAAAATAACAAGTATTGGCAGGATGTGGAGAAAAAGGAATGTTGGTGGTAAAATAAACTTTTCAGCCACTATGGAAAACGGTATGGAGGTTTCTCAAAAAATTACAAAAAGAAATACCATATGATCCAGTAATTCCACTAGTGGGTATTTACCCAAAGAAAACAAAAATACCAATTCAAAAAGATATATACATCCCTATGTTTATTGCAGCATTATTTACAGTAGCCAAGATATGGAAATGACCCAAGGGTCAATTGATAGATGAGTGGATTAAAAAGATGTGTGATATATATACACAATGGAATATTACTCAGCCATAAAAAAGAGTGAGATCTTGCCATTTGTGACAAGATGGATGGACCTACAGGGTATTATGCTAAGTGAAATAAGTCAGAGAAAGACAAATACTATATGGTTTCACTTATATGTACAATCTAGAAAACAGCAAATGAATAAGCAAACAAGCAAAAGCAGAAACAGACCCATAAATACAGAGAAGAAAATAGTAGTCACCAGGGGAGATGGGGGTTGAAGATGGGCAAAATTGATGAAGGGTAGTGGGGGGCAGGGAGTACAGGCTTCCAGTTATGGAATGAATAAGTCACAGGAATTAAAGGTACAGCATAGGGAATATAGTCAATGGTACTGTAATAGCATAGCATGGTGAGAGATGGTAGCTACACTTGTGGTGAGCATAGCATAACCTATAAACTTGTCAAGTCACTGTGTTGTACACCCGAGACTAATGTAACATTGTACGTTAACTATACTTCAATAAATAAATAAATAATTCTACATTTATATGCTAGGTAATTCCTAATGATTGTTAAAAAAATTTTTTTAAGGGGCACCTGGGTGGCTCAGTTGGTTAAGCGTCTGCCTTCGGCTTAGGTCATGATCCCAGGGTCCTGAGATGGAGCCCTGCATCGGGCTCCTTACTTAGTAGGGAGCCTGCTTCTCCCTTTCCCTCTGCCTGCCACTCCCCCTGCTTCTGCTTGCGTGCACTCACTCTCTCTTTGCCAAATAAATAAATAAAACCTTAAAATTATAACCTAAAAAAATTTTTTAAAGTCAAAATAACAGTAAGCCACAAAAGTCATTTTTTCTACAAATGTTACTAAGTTATATCCTTGAGGTAAAAGCCTCAACTTATGGAAAGGAGACAAAAATATTTTATTTGAATTTTCATGTATGTTTGTATAGCCAGAGTCCTCCTAAGACTCAGTGCCTTATTTTTTTCTATCACCATCTCACTGATCTCTTCCAAATCTTGCTGGTTATTAGAAATACAATTAGCTCCATTTTATAAGTGGTGAAAGTAAACTAGCAAGTCAAAGAGTATTCTTCAGTATTCGAGAGCAGGCTCATAGGGAAGGCAGTTCAACCAGATGAAGGCAGTTATACATATGCACTTGGGAGGGGTAGGGGAGAGGACAGGGAGGAAAGGAACAGAGGGGAATCACAGTATTGATAGCCCCCTCATGAATGTAAACATAGCTAGAGTTCAGCAATTTAGAACCTTTTCACATTCTATCCAAAGTGTTTGATTCCTTAAGTATCTCCATGATCTAATTAGAAGGCCTTGACCTCTAGGTAAGCAGTCCCATTCATCCATTCATTCATTCATTCTGTATTCGGTAACTACTTGTTGAGCATCTACTATGTGCAGGACACTCTTACAGGCCCTAATAATGCTACTGTGAACAAAGCAGACAAAAATTCCCTGCCCTCACAGAGCTTCTATTCCAATTGTGGAGGTAGGAAAATAAAAATGATAAAACATACAACATATTAAATAGTATTAGGTGCTAAGAAGACAAAATAAAACAGGGATGAAGGATACAAAATGTAAGGGATGGGTTAGAATAATAGGTTGGTCAAGAAAGGTATCAAGGTGATATAGGAGGCCAACTACATGAGAGAACATTGAAACACATTTTTACCTTCTCAAACAGTATCCTGAGCTCTGGATCCCAACAGCCTGGCTTGCATTCACAGCTCCACTCCTTATTTATTGTGTGAATTTGAACAGATTTCCCAAGTTTTCTATGTCTTAAATCCTTTATAAAATGAGGATAATTATACTAAAATCGTAGAGTTGTAAGAAATTAATGCAAAAAAAAAAAAGTCAAGTGCTTAAAACAGTGCCTGACCTATATGATTTCAGTAAATATTAGGTTTTGTAATTGCTTTATTATTATTATTATTATTTCTAGGATTTGATTTCAACATTGTAGAAATAAGGCTAAAGCCAGACCACCTCACTGGACTGTTGTGGAAATCAGATGAGATAAGACAAATGAAGAGTTCTTGGAGCCTGGATCACAGTAAGTGCTAAATATATGCTTCCTGCTCTTGTCACTGTTATAGCCAGGTAAAATTTTTATTTTCTTAACTACAATAGCATTCTTCTTGGAAAAACAGTCTTTGGGAATAGAAAGTGAGATCCTAAGGCCATGGACATAGGTCTACAATAACCTAAGGAAGAAAAAGAAAGGAGAGCTAGTTAAGCTGCTCTGCACCTGAAAACAACAGGTTGGGGGATTGGAAGAAAAGGGGAAAAGCAGATGAGAAAAAGGGAAAAGAAGGAGAGAGGACCCAAGAAGATACTGTGAGGCTGGGGCTTTTACATGGTGAGAGAACTGGGCATGTTCTTTAAGGATGAGCTAGTGGAGAAACATTTTACACAGGGGTGCCTGAAATTCAATTGGAAATCATTTTGTTGTAACATGAACCTTTCTTCTGTTTGCCCATGCCACCAAAATCTTTAGTAAAGACAATTATGCTAACAAGTGCTTTGTATGAATAAGTCTCTTGGTGCAGATTGGGAAGGGTTCGGTGAGCCAGAAGTGACCATGAAAATATAAACTAAATAGGAGTTTGGAGGAATCTTAGAGAGGATTTTGGGCTCCTATAGGGAATAGATAGAGCCTTTAGACAATCCTGTCTAGTTCTCTGACATCTGAATGACATTAATAATAATGATCACAGCATTAGAAGGTAGGAGTATGTGTGTGTGTTTGGGTGAGAGAGGAGAGTAGATACTATGGAACCCTTACACAATGGTGGAGACTGGTTAAATCGTCTCTGTAAGTCTTTTATCTGATGCTGGAGTTTGAAGTCCACCAGGCAGGTCATTAGGAAGAAAAGAGAAGACCTAAACTACGGGTGAGCAAGTACAATCTGGAGCCCACAAGGACAAGGACGAACTGGAACCTGTATCAGTTCTAGCACCTCTAACCTTGATGAGTTGAGCATCCTTCCTTGAAGAAGCCAGGGCCTTTTATCACAGAACTAAATATACATGTGGCCCAAGAGTCAGAGAACTTAAAGGAGGACCCCAGAACAGGTGGCTGCTGTTCCGTGCCAAGGAGGCACCCCCAACAGATAGCAGCAATGTGTGTGGGTGTGGGCTCCAAAACTCTTGCCCCAGCTTCTCAAGCTAAAACACAAAATGGTTGCTGTTTCACTTTCAACTTCCAAACCCACTGTGAACATGTCTCTTGTGGCTTACCCCAACCAGACATATTCAGGGAAGGGATTTCTAGGAAATGTAATTCAACCTAGCCAGGCTGACATATGACAGAGCCACAACACTAATAGTTTTCACTATCATATGAGCTAGATATTTCATCCCCAATTGTAATTGAGAAAAATGAGGTTTGATTGAGGGTGGGTAACTCACCTGGAGTCACAGAGCTAGTAAATGGCAGAGCCAAAATTCCAAATCCCTCTACTTTGCCTAATTAGACATATTAAGTAGTAACAGTCCAAGTGGGAATAGTGATTTAATAGATATCCCAAGAGGAAACCTCTAGTATTGTTAATTTTTATAAGAACCCCTTACACTTTGTAGTTTTCAATATTGTTTCTTATAAACTTTTCTTCTGAATCCTAAGAACAACCCTGTGAAAAAGGTAAGAGAATTTATTATCGATATTATATAGGTGAGGAAATTAATTCTTATTTATACCTTCCTTAAACCACACAACCAGTGGCAGAACCAACTCTAGAAGCCAATCCTCCTGACTTAGCCCATTATTCCAGAGCCCCATTGAAATGAAAGTAGTTGGTCAGACTTGGCAAACCAACCGGAAAAGAAAGGAAAGGAAAGATAACAAGACCATAAATAATAAATCTGGCAGCAGTTCTGTTAAAAAAATTTTTAACTCAGTGCCACAGACCTGCTCCTCGTATGGCACAGGAATTTACCTACCTCATCCTTATTCTCATCTGGATCCCAGTAAGAGAAACAAAACAATTCCTCATTACCTAACATGGTGCACTAGATTCTGAGTCTTTCTGGATTCTGAGTCTGCCCATTTTAGGGAGAAACAATGGTGTTATCTGTGAAAGAAGCCAAAATCCCATCTTTGTTTTACCAAAAAACAGAGATTCCCTCTTGTCCAGAGAAATTTAAGTATTTTGAATGTTGTAGCTAGATTTTATTCATTCCTTCTACAAACATTTGTGGAACTTCTATCATGGGTAAGCAGAATGTAAGGCAGTCTGTGGACACAATGTGAATCAAACATGGATTCCACCCTCAAGGAACTTACAGGAAATAAATGGGTGAGGCTTGAACATAAATCTATATATCACGAGATGCTGTAAGAGAAATTATAGATTAAGTGCTATGGGAGTTCAGTTAGACATAATTACTTGTGGTTAGGGATAATAATGGAAGGCTTTGTAGAGCTAGAACTTGACAATACTGTCTAAGGAAAGCAGCTTTAAAAACATGGAGTCATTTAGAATGGCTGGTGCATCCGGCATATGAGGTAGAGAAGTGGGAAATACAGTTAGAAGGGTAGGTTGGGAGTAGTAGGAAATAAAGTTAGAAGGGTAAATTAGAGCCAGATTTGGTGGGCCTTGAAAGTTTTGATAAGGAATTTCAAATTTACGTGTGGACAACTCAAGTTCTCTAAGAATGTTGGGGCAACTTGACACACTTGGGTTAACTATGGTTGGTAAAGTTTAAAGAAAAGCAAATCTCAACTAATTTTCAATCCTAATTAAATATCATGAAATAAAGGTTGATTCATTCTTTATTTATTTTTTTAAAGATTTATTTATTTATTTGAGAGAGCAAGAATGAGAGAGAGTACATGAGAGGGGGGAGGGTCACAGAGAGAAGCAGGCTCCTCGCTGAGCAGGGAGCCCGATGCGGGACTCGATCCCGGGACTCCAGGATCATGACCTGAGCCGAAGGCAGTTGCTTAACCAACTGAGCCACCCAGGTGCCCATTTATTAATAAGAGGTAATTATTAATTCTTACTAATAGTTCTTATTAATCAGAGGTAATTTATTAATTCTGGCAATTATCCTCTCTAACTAGTCCTTCATCCTCAATGATGAATGCCTGGGTTTGGATAGAGAAAGACAAGAAAGAGAATATGTCCCACTGGTAACTAGATCCAATGTTAAGCTTAATTTCCTCAAGCCACAGCATAACATTATTTTGTTGCCTTCAGTTCTACAAGCTGATGGCCCTTGATTGGAAGATGGCCCAGCCCATCTGAAGTTCTAGTACAGGGAAAATAAAAACAGGCAAGTCAGGACCTAATTCTCTTTCTTTTTTTTTTTTTTTAAGATTTTATTTATTTATTTGACAGAGAGAGACACAGCGAGAGAGGGAACACAAGCAAGGGGAGTGGGAGAGGGAGAAGCAGGCTTCCCGCGGAGCGGGGAGCCCAATGCAGGGCTCGATCCCAGGACCCCAGGATCATGACCTGAGCTGAAGGCAGACACTTAACCGACTGAGCCACCCAGGCACCCCAGGATCTAATTTTCTGATGGAGAGAGTCCATTACAAAGATGGTTGCCTCTGGAAGTATCTCAATAGGAGTCACATCAAGTCTGTTCATTTCAATGACTAGGAAAATGAATAAACTTAGGCTAGACAGCTCATGAAGTTATCCATCCCTGCATCATCCCCCAGTCATATGATAATGTCCTAAGCTATAGTGACTGTATAATACTCATGTGAAACTTTATCCTCATGATAGAAAAGAAATTCAGTTATTATACTAGCACTGTGTCCTAATAAAGATTTCATAGCCTGAGACTGAAAGAATATAAGGAAAAAAAATTTTTTTAAGGATTTTATTTATTTATTTGACAGAGACATAGCAAGAGAGGGAACACAAGCAGGGGGAGTGGGAGAGGGAGAAGCAGTCCTCCTGCTGACAGGGAGCCCAGTGAGGGGTTGGATCCCAGAACTCTGGGATCATGACCTGAGCCGAAGGCAGATGCTTAACGACTGAACCACCCAGGTGCCCCAGAAAATTTTTAATTGGTCCTTTAAATATGCTTTTCTATGTGTATAAATACACAAGTATATATAATATATTATTTTAATATTATACTATCTAATTTTATTATTACATTATTTTTCATTAAAATAACTTTCTTCCTGAAAAGTGAAAAATACCCACTCCCAATAACATGTTCCAAATACCAATAGGCAAATATCCAATTATCCTAATTTTTCATTTTTCTAGGAAAAAAACAGAGATTATAATAGAGACCACCCTCGTATGAATAAATGAATAAACTTAGGCTAGAGAGCTCATGAAATTATCCATCTCTGCATTATCCAGCAGTCTATGATAATGTCCTAAGTTACAGTGACTGTATAATAGTTACATGAAACTTTATAAATAGGTCATGATGATAGCCAGCATTTAATTACACATTTTCACACATTTAGCTATTAATTTTGACTAAAACTACTTTATAAATACCACTGTCTTCTTTGATGGGCTTGAAAAGGCAGAACCAGAACTCCAAGTACTGGTAGACTGAAGGATTCCCCAAGAGAGGAAGGAAAGGTGTAGAAATAGAGATGAGAACTCTGGAGCAGCCAAACCCACAACCAGGGAGTGTTGGAAGGTTTCAGTCCTCCCCATTCCCCCACCACCATTACTCCCCACAAACAAACTAACCACTCCCAATTCACCTTGTAAATTTTTATTTAGTCTCCACTATTATTCTCTTAATATGAATATTATTCTCTATTGACGAATTGTTCTTATCATGTAGGTAAAGCATATTAGGTTCAGAGAACAATCAAATGAAAACACAAGTCTTCCTTTCGCAGAAGTGCTGAGAACACATTCCTTCAGAGTTAAATTAAACAGCCTCATCTGACTTTTTTTTCATGGCTGCAAACACTGGGTCTGTCTCAGTCCTTCCCTGCCTGCCCTACAAATTTATACCAGTCCACAGAGGCCTCCAAGAGGCAAGAAACAAGCAGAATGAAAATGGAACAAATGATCCACCCCTCCAGTGCTTTGTTTCCAGGAGCAACTGATGTCCACTTCCAGAATCTCTGAGGCTGGAAATAATGGGAACTAGTAAAGGGAACTATGTGGCCCAGAAAAAAAAAAAAATCTGCGGACCTGAATGGCTTGTCACTAAATTTCCCTAATGGGTCAACATACTGCCTCTTTGCAGTTCACCATATTTTGCCTAACCTCATCCACATTTAAGTCTATGGAAAAACAGGAGGGCCTTTCAGGGGGAGATTCATTCATGTTTGGATTCAGGCAGACTTAGGAATCTTTAATAGCACTGTCATTATCCTGCAGGGCACACCACAGAGCAGCCAGCAAGTTCTCCCTCAATGGGCACAAAATTTCCTCTGGAATTTACAGAACAGAAATCTTAAAAACACATCGCCGTAAGAACCAGATTACATAATGTCTCCATCACCCTCCTGACAGCTACAATTATGAGTCAATCCCTAGTTTAAATATGAAACCGGAAGCTCCGTGTTTCCCCTCTGACTATGTGGCAGGCTAAGTCGAGCTCTTTTAGCCCGTCAGTTTGGAGATCTGAGCTGCTCCCACAGTCCCTAATTTAGCCTGAGACCAAATGATGGGGTAATTAAAAGCAGCACTACAGAGACCTGCTCCAGGACCAGATGTTCTCCTTGTTCAACCATTGCCCACATAAGGAACAGAAATAGCCCCCCCCCCCTTTAATTTTTCCTTTTCTTTATCCTCCTCAGCTAATTTCCGGCTTCTGATCTTTCAATCCCACAAAATAAAAATAAAAGCCCCATTACCCAGAGATGACATGTTATTGAACACATGCCTTTAAGTTGTAATGTGCCCTGGCAGTCTCTTCTTTGTACTTGGTGAAGCCTTCCAACTCAGGAGACTTTAAGTTGCCCTGGCAACCTCACATGACTAACAGCTCTAGAGAGCCCCACCTAGCTTCAAGGACTCCAATTTGAGTCAACAGGAGCCACCCCAGCACTTAGAAGCCCAGAGACTAAGTAAATAGCATTGCTTTTTGGCTTTTTAGGAGCCAAAGACTGGCTGAATGAGGCATCCCCTCCCTTTTATTGCTCCAAAGACAGGACAAATAAAAGTCTCCACCCTAACTTCTAGAGAGCCCTGGTTAAGAAGGCCATGGGTCATCTGGTAAATAAAGGAGAGGTCTTCTTTTCACTTTCCTGGCTACTGGACAAATCACAGGACAGGAAAAATGAGAAGTTGAGCTAATAATTTAAATCTTCTGAAAATGAAAGAATAGTGTGTAATATAGCTAATCTGATCTTATCAAATCAGATGAACTAGCTTTCATATCTCCTTTGGGATCCAGGGTCTGGTTACTATCTAAACTGCAGGCTTCCCTAGCATTAAAACACCAGTGACCTTGAGGACGACCTTGGACATCAAGAGAAGAGAGATGCCATTGTAATTCCATAGTTTGGGACCATAGGAAAGCCACTTTTACCTCTCTGAAGTAATTTTTTAACCGGCAACATGGAAGGATAGTCTTCAATATCTTCACTTCAGGTACTGTCTCAGCAAATTTCACCCTCATCAACAATTTCTAGGCATGTGCAATTCTAGGTTTCTAAAATAAAAGGTATTACCAAATTCTGAGTATTTCCAGATAAATAGGCATAGTCCTTTAAAAAAATTTTAAAAATCTAAATCAATAAAAATGATTGTTCACATGGGATTTTGTATTTTATCAATGTAATCAGACAACCTTTAATTCCGGCCTTCAGTGACCCCTTTGGAATCATTCATTATTTGCTAGAGTCAAGTAGATTGATCCAAGCTACTGCCTAGTAATGATCAATCTGAAATGAGGATAAATCTGCTCTTAAAAAAAAATCTGGTTAATCGGAAGGAAACAGAAATACTCAGTAATTTGGAGAAAACTCAGTAGTTCTGCAGAGGAGGAGCACTGCTAATGATACTGTTGTACAACTTGTGTTCTATCCTAGAATCACTTCACATATGGGATTTGATGTGGGTTGGATCCACCAGGCTAAACACACAGGAATGGGATAGTCTGAATAGTCTCAACTGTCAGGGAGGATATTCACATCAAGACAATATGGTACCCAGAAGGACAGCCAAACAGAGCTACATGACAAGAAATAAAGTTGTGGGCAACTGTGTGCTGGCATACTGTACTCTGACACAAACAAGAAATCACTGGGTCCCAAATTTAAATTGGACTTAATATTACTCACTCTGATTAGTTTGTGTGTGTGTGCGTGCGTGCACGCACGCACGCACACACACATGAAAGCATTGTGTGGGGATAGGGGAGACATGAGCGGAGCATCCATTTGCTTATGTTGTCACTTAAATAGTATTTCCTGCAGATACCTGGAGATATATATGAAGGATGTTCTCTATCTCATATTTATGGGCTTCCTGATTGAGATGCAAAAGTGTACTGTTATTGTTTTTTTATGGGAAAAATATTCATGTATGCAAGGCCTCAGGGGAAAACACTCAAGTTAGAGGTCTAAACAAGAGCTAAAATAACAAGAACCATGGAGACATATTTAGATCAACATATAAGAAACAATGATGCCCATCATGCATAGCCGTTACTCTTACTGCTCTACTTCCATGGAATATTGAATGAATGAAGGATGGACTATGCACACTCCTTGCAAATATGAAATATGATTCACGTTTGCCAGTATTAAACATCCACTCCTTGGGAAAGAATGACTCCTCCACCTAAGTGCCCCATTCTGCCTTGGGTCATTTCAGGAAACATTTGCAGCATGTTTGTGCTCTCAAAAATGTTTTCCTACTCTTCAAGCTTCTACTTAACTCCTGCCTAGCCAAGGATTCCCCAGGACCCACCTAGCTCCCCCTAGTTCTTGTTTAGATTTGTAAGTGACAGAAAACAGCCAGCAAGTTAGTATGAATTCTTTACATTCCAGGATTTATTCATTCATTCAACATATTTGTTACTGACATGATGATTAGGGACTCCTCTGGGCTCGGAAAACACTGGAATACAAAAGATAGGTTCTTGTTCTCAAGGAGGCATATTCTAGTGGAGAGAGACAGACATCAGACTATTAGCCCTAGTAATAAGTGGTCCCAAGTCAACAAAACAGGAATCCAGAGCATTGTTTTATACAGACGATTACCTGAGTTCCAATCCCATACATCTGTCACCTGTGCCAGCAGATAAGGTGCCCACCTCCAATTTAGAAAGAATTCCACACACGCCCGGGTCTTTATGGTATGGGCTCTCTGGCCTTTTTAATATTCATTTTAACAAATGAAAAATATTAACTTTAGAGAGGCTATGTGGGTTGTAGCCTCTATGGAGGAAGTAAGGGAATCTTAGAGAAGAATCTGAATATCAAAATAGCTGTGGCATCCTAGTCCTTCAATAGTTGAAGGCTACATCGTTTTACACATCAGGCTGTGACCATTTCTGGACCTGCGACATGCCCCACTCCATCTCTGAGAAAATGGAAAATGGGGAGCAGTGACCTCAGAAACAAACGCAATTTCTTGCCCGCCTAGACCTTCACAGCAGAACAGGTGGTGGAAGGCATACCAAGGCGCCTTTCAAAGCAGGAACACCGGCCTGCAGGTCAGCCTGGAAAGCATCCAAATTGGGTTCCGCCCACGGTGAAAACCAATCTGTTTATGGGTATGCTTTTATGATGTGACAGAACGTCTGCGAGAGAGGGAGCTCAAGTTCCCGCCTGCTCGCTAAGTAACCCGCCCCACAAAGGTGCACACACATGCTCGGAGACAGAAAAAAGCTTGACGGTCCTTCCCTCCTCCCAGGCCTGCAATGAAATGCGCTTTAATTGCATCAAAGGGCTCTTCTCAATGGGGTTTCAGAGGCGCGAGAGCAGCGTTCCCGGCGAGGGTTCCTTTCCGGCTTGCCAGCATTCCTCTGCACTGCTAGGGGATGGGGATGGGGCTCCTTCGGGAGGGCGGGAGGCTCATTTCCATTCCTCTCGCATACAGCCTCCGTTGTGCGGGCCCGGCCTGCCCAGGGCAGCCGCGGCTGCCGGCGAACAAAGCCCCATTCATCCCCGGGGCGGCTTCCTCCCGGCTGCTCGCGGCCGCAGATGGGCTGGCCCCCGCACGCCATCCTGCAGACCCGGGCGCGGGGCCCGGACAGGCGCGCACAGGGCCCGATTCAGGAGGCCGGCTCTGGCCAGGGCGACCCGGGCGTCTTTTTCAGCAGGCTCCACAATGGCGATAGGCTGAAACCCGCTTTCTTTTCTGGGCGGAGGATCTGTGGACACTGAGTCTTTTCAGCGAGGAAATCCTCAGTTCGCTCACGGCTCGTTAAGAACGAAGATGTCAGTTTCCACGGCCCTCCCCGGCTCCCCCGCCCCTGCCCCTCGGGATGGTACGGTCCAAAGTTCCCCAAGCTGTGAGAGGACTTTGTTTCCCCTCGGGGCCTCTGAAATCCCGACGAAAGGGTCACTTCCTGACTTTTGTGTCTCCTCAATCCAGTGCCTTGAAAGTCCTTACCCTCTTGTTGTGACTAAGTACGTAATTGCAAGTCTTCTCCGTAACTTTTCTCAGGGCTTAAACATTCCTCTAGGTTGAAGTTTGGCACTGTGGCTTCACAACAAAGACCACTGTTTTTCTTCCCCCATCTCACTCCTGGGAAAAAGAAAGAGAAGAAAATGCACTTGTTCACCACCCTTGTTCACAAACTTCAAGCTCATTTCCTCTGCCCCACACGTTAGACAGCAACAGGTTAAATGCTACAGAGAACTCCAATGTCGAATAAAAGGGTTGCAGCCTCACTTTTCCTTAACTCCAGGCAGCTGGAGGGCGGGATGGGAGGGGGGGAGTTGGGGAGCTGCGGCTGGATTCCTAGTCCACAATCTAAAGCAGAAACAGGCTCCAGATCCACATTCCGAGGGTGTGGATTAAATAGGGAATGGCAGAATCAAAGAACAACAGATATAAGAAGACTTATCAACCCTAATCCATTCATTTTACAGATAAAAAGCAGATAAGATCTGAGAGGGGAAATGACTTGCCCACCCTCCGAAGAAAGCTGGTTCATCTTAGTAAAAATTGCCCTCAGGCAAACTTTCAAAATAACCTTAAAAATAATTTTTTCAACAAGAAAAGTTCCAAAAAACACTATTGTTCAAAAACCATTTATGTCTTCCTTTTTTCCCTCTGTATCAGAAAGGGCCTTCCCTTGAGTTGATTGGGAAAAGGTAAGAACCCAGGCTTGAAGTGAGGATTAGAGGAGATTCTGCAAGTGTTTTCACAAAGAATGTTCCCTGTGTTTCTTTTACTTCCTGCATTTTGAACATTGCTGACCTCTCCCCTCAAAGTAAAGTATTGCATCCTTGATGTGGTTTAAAAACACAACAAAATAAAAACTGGTTTATTCACCACTTGAAGATCCTTTCCTCTTGCTGGAAAAAAACCTTCAGAATCTTAAAATGAGATAGGGTTACTTTGCAATGGTTATTTGAAAATGTACAAATCAATCAGTTATACACACAGAGAAAGAGGAGAGAGTGCTTGCCACGTACAAGGCACTATTCTAAGCACTTGACATGCATTATGTCATTGAATCCTCACAGCAACCTATGAAATTTACATTATTTTTCATCAGGATAAGCGTACGCTTGAGATTTACTATTAAGCTACTCCCATTTTACAGAAAAAGAAATCAAGGCTGAAAGACTTTCACTTTATCAAGATCACACCAATGTTAAGTGGCCAACCCAGGCAGTCGGCTCTTTCATACTAGGCTTCACTGAAATGTTATGCACACACACATGGGAATGCACCCTGGACACAAAGATCTGGAGTTGGGAGCCAGGGGAGCTTCCAGCCAAACATAGGTCTTTTCTGCTTCTGAAAGAGGCCACCCTGATATGCCTGAAGGCTATAGGAAGGAAAGTCTTCATCCTGCCTTTTCTGGAAAGACAGAGGGCCCCCTGAGGACTTACTAATTTAACACTAAAACTCCCCTTTCAGAATGTAACATGTCATGAGTTAATAGTCACTACCTATTCTGAGCTGCCTTGTGATTTATTTTGTAAGCAATGCTCTGTAAAGTATAACAGTGTCTCCATTTGCTTCATCAAACAAACTTAGGTTCAAGTTCAGATCTGCCACTTCAAAGAGATGAGACTTTGGGAAATTTCTTTAAGCACTATAAATCTGTTTCCTCATCTATAAACTGGAGAAAATGAGAATGTCTACCGCATTGGGTTGTGAGGATTAAATGAAATTATATAACGGTTCATTATAGTATTTATCCTATAGTAAGCATTTGTATCAATCCATGAAGACTGTGGTTTACAAAAAATCTTAATTGTGGAGCGCCTGGGTGGCTCAGTCGTTAAGCGGCTGCCTTTGGCTCAGGTCATGATGCCAGGGTCCTGGAATCGAGCCCCCAATCGGGCTCCCTGCTCAGCAAGAAGCCTGCTTCTTCCTCTCCCACTCCCCCTGCTTGTGTTCCCTCTCTCGCTGTGTCTCTGTCAAATAAATAAATAAAATCTTTTTAAAAAAATCTTAATTGTAACAATATAGATGTCTTTCCCACTCACTATATATTCATCCCAAGATAGCTGGAACTCTGCTCTATGTCTCTTCACTTGGTGCTCTGTCATCTCAAACCTGGCCTTTTGTGGCAGAGGGGACAAGAGAGCATTGGGAGGGTAATTATACTGGTAATGAAATGTTCAGCCTGGAAATAACACACATCACTTTCCCTTCTAACTCATCAGCCAGAACAAATACACTCCTTCCCATCTTGCATCCCAACTACAGTAAGGTGAGAAAGTATAATTCTACCATGTGCCCAGAATAGGGAGTGGGGCGGGGGATGAAAATGAATGGTAATCACCAATGACTAGCACCACACGCAATAAACAATTGCTATTCTTCTTCCTTAGGATAGCAAAGAACTTCTTTTCTGTGACTTCCAAATTTCTAGTTCATCCAGGAGACTTTAGAGCAGGTTCAACGGAGAAGGCTCTATGATCTCAGGAGTCACGTTTTGATAAGATTCAACAATACCTGCAGGCTGCACCAGGCTACAAAGGAGTTCTCTGGCTTCTTAGGACTCTACCTTCCCCTTCAGAGGAAAAAAACAAAATAAAGCAAAAACAAACGAACATAAACAAAATGCTCCCCTTTGGCATACTCAACTTGGGGTTCATAGTGGGAGGAAGCAGAATATATGCAAATAAGAGCAAACACAAGTTTTGACCATGGAACTAAGAAAATCTCTAGGAAAGGGGCACCTGGGTGGCTCAGTTGGTTAAGCGACTCCCTTCAGCTCAGGTCATGATCCCGGAGTCCCGGGGATCGAGTCCCACATTGGGCTCCCTGCTCGGCGGGGAGTCTGCTTCTCCCTCTAACCCTTCCCCCTCTTGCGCTCTCTCTCCCACTCTCTCTCTCTCTAATAAATAAATTTTAAAAAAAGAAAAAAAGAAAATCTCTAGGAAAGATGCCTGTAGTGATGGGAAGTATCACTGACATTCTTGTTCTTGCCCCCTGCACTGCCCCCACCCCCGTCAGATTTGCTCAGCTGTGTCTTATAGAAATGATTCTTAACCTCTCTTCAACACTCCCCAAGTCATTTCAGATGAACTTGCCTTTGTGTTCTGAACAATTCAAACCTCATCTGGAGTTAATTTGACACATACCTTGCTGATTGACTGACCTACACAGAAATGCTCATCTGTTTCTCTCTTTTTTTACTTCTGCTCATATTCAGTCTCATATTCTTATTATATTCTTATTTGGCCAGTCCCCTATTGTTGGGGCATTTTTTAACAGTACGAATTTTACAGTATCATAAATGTTAAAGATAGCACTAGATATGAATAAATATTCTGGTACATAAAATCTTCATTTGCAAATATACTTATCTCTTGAGGCTGGAATCCTTAGGTAAAATGGTGTTAATTGTGCTCCAGAAAAGCAATCCGACCTATGTGGTAGCCTTTACCTCTACCTGTGGAAACACCAAACATAGAGCAGGTACTGAATGAAACTGCCTAATTACCGGGCATCACAGGAATCTGGCCCACCAGCATCATGGATGACATTGGGACCAAACTCTTCAAGAACCTTTTTCAGGTAAATATATATATACCTCACAATTTCCCCCATTTAGTAACTGTAACAAAGCGGCCTGATTTAAAATAATGATTATAGGGCGCCTGGGTGGCTCAGTCAATTAAGCACCTGCCTTGGGCTCAGGTCACAATCCCAGGGTCCTGGGACTGAGCCCCACTTCTGTGGGCTCTCTGCTAAGCAGGGAGTCTGCTTCTCCCTCTGCCCCTCACCCTGCTCTCATGTTCTCTCTCTCTCTCAAATAAATAAATAAAATCTTTATAAACAATAAATAAAATAATGATTATAGGACTATGTAGCATAGAGAAGAAAGTTTATAATTCAGGAAGTGAAAATAGCAGACACAAGGATGACAACCACACTTTTTAAAATGATCACAAAAAGGACTGTCGGGGACTACATAAAAAGTACCCAGTATGGAGAGAATAGAAGCAATTTTTTCCTTTAATCTTCCAGAATTTTAGAATATGGTTATATCGCTTTATAATAATCTAAAAAAAAAAAAAAAAAAACCGTTAAGTAAAGCATCACACATGTGATGAGAATCCTCTCCGGAAAAGCTCTGTAGCAGCTGCTCTTTGAGAAGTTCCCCGGGGACTTTGCTGCACTTGAGCCAGCCCCGGTTGCCTGGATGTGGAGACCACATTCGGGTTCCTCAGGGTTTTCTTGTTGCTGCTTCCTCCCCCTCCAACAGGGAACCAACCACCCGGGTGGCTAAGCAAACAATGCAATGTCGTGCATCACCACCAGACCCAACTGGGAGGCCTCCTGAAGGCCCAAGACCTCCGAGAGAGGGGCCTGAACTGGCAGGGGGGTTTCAGAGCAAGAAACCATTTAAAAGAAACAGGAAATGAGTCCCTCAAACCCAAACCATGTGGAAAGACAGGCCACATCATTTAAACAAACCAACAATAATACAAGTCTTTATAAATGCCCTGTTACTCCCAAATTCCTGAAAATCATTTGCAGCCCGATAAAGAAAATCCATTTATTTAACATACATTTCTTGTGTACCTATGTGGGTCAGCTCCTGGGATTATCTTAAGGTTTCAAATTAAATATCATCCCTGGCCCCCCAAACCCCACATACATTCTACTGAAAGGGGTAGACATGCAAATAACTCATCCAGTCTGGCAATGGGATAAATTTAACCCCAAAGAGGCAGCACATGTCTCTAGGTTAACAAAAGGGGCAAGGGCAAGGGCCCACTAGATCTGCAGAAAAACTTCCCAGGCTAGGGGTGAGAGACAGCCGCAAGAAGGTGAGGAGGTAAGATGGTAGAGACTGCCTAACAACTCTCTCCAGGAGCTTAGCTGACAGGAAAAGAGAAAAGACAGGAGGATAATAGCTTATGTTGGAATTCAGGATCAAGGGAGGATAATTTCCCAGGTGGGAGAGGCCTGAATATGTTTACATGTTGAGAGGAAGAATTCAGCAGAGAAGAAGTTGAAGATACAAGATAGACAGGGCAGATGGGAGGGGGTGCCATTTGGCGTGAGTTTAACTAATACTATCTCTTCCTCTTGAAATTTTTACCCTAATAACAAATTGCCAAACGTTCCTCCCTGTATAAAGAGCTCTATTTTCCAGTTTTTCTCTTTGCTTGGTTTTAGCGGGATGCTACATCTAAGACCCTATCTCATGTAAATCTGGCACTTTTTAAATAACAATGATCTTTCAGAATTTATAGATTTGTCTACTCTCAAAGGCATCAAATTAATGGCTATTTGATACTTCTCTTTGCCTTTGCCTAAGGATCTCCTCAAGATCATTACCTCAACATGACCTTAAAGTTGCAGATGCCAAGAAACAAAGATGTACTGTAAATCACTGCATTCAGAGAAAACTGGTTATCTGTAAGTTAGAAGGAAAAAAGGAAATAGTTGTCTTAGAGAATGTTACAGCTTTCTCTTCTCGAAGTGTTTGGTTTTTGGTTTTATTTCCTTTTCACCCATTTTAAATTATTTATTCTTTCAAAACCCACTGGTTTATTACAGATACACATCTGGTGACCAAACATGGGTAAAATCTTTTTATTTATTTATTTATTTTTTTAAGATTTTATTTATTTATTTGAGAGAGAGTGAGAGAGAGAGCACACAAGTGGGTGGAGGGGCAGAGGGAGAAGCAGGGCTTGATCCCAGGACCCTGGGATCATGATCAGAGCCAAAGGCAGACGCTTAACCAACTGAGCCACCCAGGAGCCCCCCAAACATGGGTAAAATTAAAAAGATGAAAACATTTCTTTTTTTTTTTTTAAAGATTTTATTTATTTATTTGAGACAGAGAGAATGAGAGAGACAGAGAGCACATGAGAGGGGGGAGGGTCAGAGGGAGAAGCAGGCTCCCTGCCGAGCAGGGAGCCCGATGCGGGACTCGATCCAGGGACTCCAGGATCATGACCTGAGCCGAAGGCAGTCGCTTAACCAACTGAGCCACCCAGGCGCCCCGATGAAAACATTTCTTGATAGAAATATTGCTTTTTCTATTAATTAGTTACTTGTTTATCTTTTTCTTTAGTTAATGCTAAACTAATGCTAATTTCCTAAAAAACAGATAATTGAGTGGCAAAGACAATAATGAAATGAAACAATCCTTTGCAAGGAATTTTTCAAAGTCTCTTCAAATATAAAACTTTCTACAGAATCCTAGTGGTCAAAGGAAATTATAGGATACAGGGTCCTGTCAACTTGAATAGCAAATCTTATTTTATCTATTCTCCATTTTTTTAGAGATAATGTTACAGTCTAAAAACAAACACTTCCTGTTGCAGTGAGCAGTAGACTACCCTTTAGTGCTAACATTTAAGATATTTATTCTTTCACTTTTGCTCAAAACCGGCACCCAAACTAGCATTGATAAACTAAGGGACCATGGAATGGTATCGAAGCAGAGAAGCTGACAACACCAATGGGTTTTCATTCAGGCCATAATTCTGTTCCTGAAAGAAAAATAGAAATATTTTCCTTTTAATTGCATTATTGCTTTAAAGCCATCTCTTCTTAGACTGATCTTCAATTAACAGTCTTTTTTTTAAATTTAGCCAGATTTTCTCTACCCAGCTTCCTCATCCCTCATTTAGCAAGAAATTGTCTATAAACAAATGTGTAGTACCAGTGAGGGACAAGAGAAGGACAGTCTGTAACAGAAACCCTTCAGGGAGTTGTTTTGCAAAGGAAGAATGCTCCCGTTAGGTGAATAACCATCCCATTATTTACTTATTTTGTAAATTTTGCTCTTCTGTATTACGTTTTCTTAAAACAGAACATTCCTAAACAGAAGAAGCCTACCAGAGAAACACTTAACTCTAACATTTCTGAAAACATAAAAACCAAAATGCAACTTATCACATCAGTACACTGTAAGGGATTTGGCCAAATTTAATCAAATTAGTCATAAGGGAAAAAAAAGGAGATACTTCTAGATATTTCCCTATTCATTAAATTACAGATGTTTACAAAAGCCCATTTCTTGACCTTTTTCTCACTCAATACTCAACTTTGCAGGAGTTTGTTTACTTTTTGGATTGTTAAGACCTCTCAGAATATTTTCAAATACATAGTTATTATTTAAGGATTGAAAGGAGTTTTAGGAGACCATTATCTAAAGCAAATTTAAGAAAGAAAAAGGACTGCTCTTGTATCAGTTCTTGTCAGTATGTATCAAACCTCTAGGCAGGTTATGATGCAGGGATTCCATTCTGAAGTAAATATTGGATTATGAGTATGCTGCGAAATACTGTGATTTGCTCACTTCCAAACAAATGGATATCTCATGAAGCTGAAAACATAAGGCATCTAGGAGCCTTCTAAGAAACATTTACTGAACATTTATTTTGTGCAAGGCAGTGCTAGATGCCATGCAGGATTCAAAGACAAAGAAGGCACAGACTGTGTTTTCTAACCACTGTTAATGCCCAATGCCTGGATGAAAATAAAAGGGTAGGCAAAAGGGGGCGGGAGGGGTGGTGGTGAAGGGGAAGCCTTTCAGAAAAAGGAAATGAAGAGGGGAGGTAGTAGGGACAAATCTAATTTGCCAAGTGCCATGTAAACAACAAAAGCATTGCTTTTGTTTTGTTTCTTTAAAGATTTTTTATTTATTTATTTGAGAGAGAGAGTGAGAGAGCACTAGCAGGAGGGAGGAGCAGAAGAAGAGGGAAAAGCAGGCTCCTCGCTTAGCAGGGAGCCTAATGCTGGGCTCCATCCCAGGACCCTGGGATCATGACCTGAGCTGAAGGCTTAACCGACTGAGCCACCCGGGCACCCCGTGCTACTTTTGAATAGCTTGATAAATAAGGATTTTTCAAGAGACAAACACCCAAACTGGACAGGATTGAATGATTGTTCTTATTGATCAATTCAGGCATGCTACATATAATGCAAAAGAACTAATGATGAATATAGCTCAAAATTAGAGAAGTTTTAGCCCCTGACACTTGATAAACATAAGAACAGTAACTCAATTCCATTTGGTTCTGTGTATCTCAAAATTCTACTCCAGGCTATTCTGAGAAACCACAAGATAGCTGTAGCTCAGTTGTTTTGTAAACTCACACAAGGGCAAAACCATGTCCTAAGGTTTGCTTTGTGCCACTAGATTGACGGGACCTCTCTGGAGTAGGATTATACTGTTACCTGAATGTCAAGTTGCCATGATTTTGACTCTTGGATCCCCCTGAGTTAAGCTGTAATAAACACAGAGCTCAAGAACCCAAATTATACTAGTTTTTACTGAAATACAGACAAGGTGGTGTTTTTAAACCTCTAATAAGTAAATTGTTAATTCACATGTCCAGGACATTGAAGCCCTCTCTGAAAAAAAGCCAGCATATCTTAGAAAAGGTATTTTACTCTCTGAAAGTGCCCAGCTCAACTGTTCCATTAAGGACAAATGAACATTATAAAGTCAGCAGGGACTGATGCTAAGGACTATCCATCTTGGATGAACAGAATAGAAAGCAGGTATCAGTTATTTTACCATCCGGAAGTAATGTATGATCTAGAACAGGGGTTGGTGCACTACAGTCCACAGGCCAAATCCAGTCTCCCACCTGGTAAATAAAGTTTTATTGGAACCCAGCCATGTTCATTCATTAATGTGGTACCCATGGCTGCTTTGGGGCTATGAAGGAAGCGTTGAGTAGCTGCAACAGAGACCATATGGTTCACAAAGACTAAATATTTACTATTGGGCCCTTTAAAGAAAAGATTTGCTGACCCTGATCTAAGGGAGTGTGGAAAATCATATCTATTTGAAATACTACATAAAAAATTACATAATCTTTTTTTTTTTTTTAGGATTTTATTTATTTATTTGACAGAGAGAGACACAGCGAGAGAGGGAACACAAGCAGGGGGAGCAGGAGAGGGAGAAGCAGGCTTCCCGTAGAGCAGGGAGCCCGATGCGGTGCTCGATCCCAGGACCCCGGGATCATGACCTGAGCCGAAGGCAGACGCTTAACGACTGAGCCACCCAGGTGCCCCAAAAAACATGGTTAGCCTCCCCATACCACTTTAGATTTTGAAGAGTCTGATCTGCTACTATATATACATATATTGGTCAAAGGAGTTTCTTCCGCAGTTTAGGGCTCGGTTCTGTTTTCAACATTTATCCTTCTGTGTGAGGTTCTTCCCTCTGAACAATAGATAATATCTCAGCCCACTTAGCTATTAATTCTATCCTTGGATTCCTTTCAGTATATTTGGGTTGGGTTTTTTCCTAGTGTGTCTCTGGAAACGTGTTGTTCTATATTTATTCCGCACATGACTGGTTCAGTGTGCTTCATTTTACTTCCTTCCTTAATAATCTATTTTGTTAACAGTGTTTATTTTTTCCTCCCATCTTTATCCTGTTGCAGTTATTTTTAAAGTGCTACTGATTCCCTGACACCCAAACTGCAAGGTAGAGTATGTCAGATCTGCTTCTCCCTAGGGTTGTCAAAAGGTCACATGAATCTGCTTCTTTTAAGATATTGCCCCTGAAAAATTTGCCTTCTTATAAAAGGTCCTTTCTGACTGGATTGAAACTACAGATTTTAGTGAATATCTAATTATGTTACTTTTCTTATGTTGGGAAATATTTATAGGTATGTGTTGTTACACGAATAAAAATTCCAAAGGTTGAAAAAAAAAAAAGCAGCAAACCCACTTTACATTAAATCACCTATGTTAAGTGTTATCATGTGGCATTATACACAAAACCAAAATGAAACAAGCATCTTTTCTCTAAGATGGAAAATATGGGCTGGATTATGTCCTTTAAAGTGCATTCACAAACAGCTAGCTAAATGATTATGCCAAGAGAAGATTGATTGATTATTTGATGTCAGCCTGTTCCAACCTCATTCAGGTTAGTGACCCATCCCGACGTTCCACAATCAAAGCTCCCCTTTTCAACATTTTTATTCTGATTTACATGAAAGCATCAGCAACTTGCTGGTTGGAAGGGATACCCAACAGGGAAATAAGCACCTTGCTGAAATAAACAAGATGAAATTAATAATAATCAATGTAAAATTCTACCTTTAAGTTTTATAGAATCAGTTGTTTAGTATCTTATTAGGAATTTACATTGGTAAATTGGTGAAGTAACTCATGTCAACAAATGTATCAAAACAGTGCAAATATAAAAGCCACAATTTTAAAATGGCTTAAAATAATAAAAGAATGAGTCTTTGACTATGTTTATAAGACTCTACTATTCCTATTAAGATTAGTTCTATTCTGTGTTGGGCAACTCACAAATATTTCCCTGTCTCTGTCTCTCTCTCTCATTGTCTCCCTCTTTCTGAACACAAGGAAAAAAGTAGACTTTTCTGTTTTAGTGAATTTGGTCCTGGTCATGTGATTTGCTTTGGTTAAAGAATTGTAAGCAGAAGTCAGATGTGTCCCTTACTTATTCCAGGAGAACAAGTCTTAAGCTTATAAGCTTTGCCATATGTTCTTTTCTTTCTGCCACTATGACCAGCAACATATGCACAGTGGCTTTCCTATCTGCTTGGGGGCTAGAGCAAAGATGACGATGACAACATGGAGCTCCCAGCCAACCTCAAATGGTCATGTAGAATGAGCCTCTGAGATTTCAGAGTTGTTGGTTATGGAACCATAATCTAGCCTATTTTCTATTAGCACAGTCGAGACCATTCTGGAATATTATATTCCTGTGTTTTAAGTCCAGAGGCTGATGCCTGAAATGAAAAAGAGGAAAGACTCCCCTATGGAAGAAAATTGGGCTCCTTAAAAAACACTCCAAAGAACAGATATAAGTGAAGGTTTAAGTTTATTAGATGGAGCAAATTTACAACCACAAAGGCTTTCCAACAATGGAATGGACTGGCTTATCAAGTGATGAGTTCCTTTTCAACAGAAGTGTTTAAAGAGTAATTAAATGGCAGAGATCTATGGGGAAAAGTAAAGCTTTAGGAATAAGGCTGAGTGAGATAATTTCTAATGTCCCCACAATTTCTGAGATTATAAAACTAAAGCATATCTAACAATACTCATTTCACATGTTAACATTTCCAAGGCTATAACAACTCATTCCTTCAGCTTTGTATATTGGATGTAAACAAGTAAACATATGATTATTTTTTCTTAATAATCATTGCCAAAAGCCCATAGCTCTCCCAATGGCTTTCAGATACCTCTCCTTTCCCACATTGGGGTAACTGATCTATAGTTCCCTATGATAGTTTCAGAAAGATTTCTATCATCCCCACAGTGTTGGGAATGATGGCTTTAGTTTTATCCCTGACAGGTCCTGTAATTTAAAATTAAATGCTTCACTTATTTGCTAAGGCTCTTAGGTTATGAAGTTTCTTATTTTGAAGATTAGTAATAGTCCTAGAAAAAAACTTGTGTGCCTCCCTGATAAGGAAGCCTAGGAAATGCCCCCACATAGACGCTGAAACAACTTCCTGGTTTTCAAAGTGAAAATTCTTGTGCTGATAGAGTATCAACCTACCTCCAATGCATTTTAGAAAGATGAACAATCTCAGCTTGTTTATTTCCTCTAAAATGCTGATAGCAAAAAAATGTTGCAAGACTGCATAGCCTTTTTAGACCACAATTTATGTTACTAATATTAGGCACAATGAAAGCATTTAAGACAGAAATATTTAATATTTTGCTAACTTGTAGAAACTGTCATTTGTATTGCCCATAATTTCATTTACTTTACAATATTCCATTTGCCTCTGGTATTTAACAATACTCTATAAACACTAAATACACTAAAAGAGAAAATAATGCAAAAATAATAGAAGACTAGGGGCACTTGGGTGGCTCAGTTGGTTAAGCGACTGCCTTCGGCTCAGGTCATGATCCTGGAGTCCCGGGATCGAGTCCCGCATCGGGCTCCCTGCTCAGCGAGGAGTCTGCTTCTCCCTCTGACCCTCCTCCCTCTCATGCTCTCTGTCTTTCATTCTCTCTCTCTCAAATAAATAAATAAAATCTTAAAAAAAAAAAATAATAGAAGACTAAACACTTTATACTCTATCAGACAATATCATGGGATCGTTTATAAAATAAATTGTCCAAACACTTCATCTCTGTTTGCTTTATGTACAAAAACATCTCAAGTATCAAAGATTGAAATTTTTGTTGTTGTAGCAAGCTCCAAGTGTAGAATAGATGTATTTAAGGAAGCAGGAAGAGATAGATGTGGTCAGGTTGACAAAGGTCATCACTAAAGCAATATAAAAGCAATGGTTAAGAACCATACTCTAGAATCTGGCGGAACTGGGTTTGTATCTGTGCTCCCTCAGTAGTAACTATGTTGGCTTGGGCAAGTTATTTAACCTTTCCAAATGTCAGGTTCTTTATCTATAAGGTGGAGATAATAATAGTATATACCTTAAAGAGTTATCCTGTAAGTGAAATGAGACAATATTTTAATTATCTCAGTGTCTTGTAGTAACCTTATCAATTACTTACTGCATATCAAGTCACTCTAAGACTTAGTGGCTTAAAGTTTGTTTATTTGCTAATGATTCTGTGGACTGGTAATTTGAGCTGGGCTCATGTAGGTAGTTTTACCTCTCCACATGGCAACAGGTGGACTCCTCCATACATTTACAGTCAGTTGACATTTTGGCTGGGGATGGCCTGTCCCTGAATGTCCTCAATCACATGTCTGGACACTCATGTAGGATAGTTAGAAAGGCCAGAATGGCCGGAATGGTCTCTTTCCAAATGCTGCCTCTCTCTGTATGGTATTTCATCCTAAAGGAGGTTAGCCTGGGATTGTTCACCAGCAGTAGTATTCCCAAAGGGCAAAGCTCAACGCATTAAGTGCTTTACCAACCCTCTTCTTGCATCATGTTTGCTGATATCCTATTGGGTAAAGCAAGTCACATGGTCAAGTCCAGAGTCATTGTAGGAGCACACTACACAGTTGTACATACCAAGAGCCACAGTTCAGTGAGGGCCATTTCTTTGTTGCCACTGCAATAATTTAGTAAACTAACTTAGTAAATGCTAGCTGTCTTTATCATCATCATCAACACTAGCACCACCACCACCATCATCATCATCATCTATTCAGGACATACTAATCTGAAATAAGTTATCTTTGAAGGAATAAAGAGTTTCAGATTTTCAAGGTCAGCAACTTGCAGATACACAATCCACAAGCATTTGTTGAACACTTAAGTATACCTGTTTTTTCCTGGATGTGGGGATACATAGTCAACAAGGCCCTGCCCTCAAGGAACTTATGTTCTAGAAAAGAAAGAAAAGAAAACTTGAGAAAGAATGGTAAACATATGGAATCTTCAGAGACAGTGGACAATATTGGGGCTTTTATACTGAAGTTTTGGACCTACTGAGAAATGTCACCTCTCAAATACATCTTACGGAAACTGTTGGCCTTAATCAGCCAGGGTTAGAGAAGATAGAAGAGTAGAAAACTAGCATAGTGCATGATCAGCTGTGTTATTCAGTAAGACCTGACTACAAGGGCAATTCATTTTACTCCTTTAGGGAACTTAATCCCCTCTCCCCCTGCAGATGCCTTCAACTTTGGTATTTAAGTAGAGTTTCATTCTTAGGCTAGTTTGGGGTTCAGAAGGAATATCCATGCTCTAGGCTAGAGCTATATGAAGGCATTAGCTCATAAAGCAATGTGATCAGATTCAGTGTTCCTTGAAACTCTACCTAGGCAATTTCCTACAATAAAGGATTAGAAGTCCAAGGCCCTAAAGTTCAGAATGTCTTTGGGCCATCACCTTGGAATAAATCACTGGATTATCTGATTTAGAAGCAGTCTGAGAATCCCTGGAAAGTATAAGCATGTCCAAGGACCAACCTGGCATTTTAAGGCATTAAGCCTATAGGCCCAGGACAATGAAGAGGCTGTGGCAGCATGCCTGGTATCAGGAGGAGACAACAGAGCAGCAGGAACCCAGGTATGTTGATTCCATACAACACTGACAGAAAATGGAGAACCAAAAATTCCAACAAACAATTTACTATTAATGTTAAAATTGAGAAGTGTGGAGTTAAAAACAAAAAGGAAGTTCTATTCTATACATAAAGAAATGAGATTGGAAGGTTTTTGAAGCCATAAGCCATTATCATTTCAGCTTAACATTGGTTGGGGACCTATGATGTACCAAGCATATAATCCTGGTCCAGATTCTAGGAATATACAGATGAATAGAGTATGAATAGAATATAATCTTCAGGTAGACTGACTAAGCAAAGAAAATGATCACAAGTAAAGTTGGGTCAATCAAGAATCAGAATACAGGAACTGGTTGATGTCATACCACAAAATATGTTGTTTTGACATGGTCTGGAGTCAGTTCCTTTAGCTGAAGCCTTCCTTGACCACAAGCAATGAGTCATTCCTTCCTCCATTCCTCCAGTTTTCTGTTCTATATTCTCTACTATAGAATTGATCCTATTCTACCTCTTCATGTCTGGTTTTTCCTAGGTTATCTCTCTGCCTTCTAGCACAAAGTCTGGCACATAGCAGGCATCTAATAAATGTGTTTTAATTATATGCTTGATTAGATGAATAAAAGAGTGAAGAAACCTGCCTCGTGTGAAGTCTTTCTTGAAACATGTCTGAGTTGGAATGAAACACACCATTCACTCATCTTACAACATTCTCTTTTCATATCTTCAGTATATAACTTGATATAACACCACAGAACTTCATAAAGTGATGACTAGCCAATTTAATAATTTTAATTATCAAGAAACCTATGGGAAATAAATCTTTTCATTATAATAATAGTTCATTTGTTTACCGGATGCTTCTTTAGGGCAGAAGCAAAAAAGCATAGTCAGGGGAAAATAAAAGTTAAGCATTTTAGGAAAACTGATCCACAAGGAGCTTCATCTTTCTATATGATGGTTTTCATATCCACTTCAAGGATGGGTTTTAGCTCTCTCTCTCTCTCTCTCTCTCTCTCTCTCTCTCTCACACACACACACACACACACACACACACACACAGTGTGTTATGTTAGTCTCATTAACAGGTGCCTTTCAGCTATTTCCTTTTTTAAAAACAAGAAGTATTGAGTCAGCAATTTGGCCAGGGGGAAAGCTCTAAACCATGACTATTAATAATGAAGACTTCCTAATGTTGGTAAATCTGTTTCCCCTTTCGAAGACAGAGAAGGCAAGCTACTAGAAGTTAGTATACTCATAGAATCAAAAAGATTTAGGAAAAACTGCTTCTAGAAGTCTTGGTTTAGTTAAAAATTTGAACCACATATTTTGGAACATGTTCCCAAGTTCTTTACATTGGCTATTAACAGAGGGAGCTTCCATTTCAGGATAAAAGCTAACAAAAAATGTCTCTGTTCTAAGTACTGTGATAAAATTAGTATTCAACCCCAACAACAATGCTGAGATGAAGTGAGGAGTGGAGATCTGGTCTTTCTGACATAAAGGGAATGATCTTCACTGTCACTTTATACTGTGTCCAGCTGAGATCCCTAATTCAGGAAAACCATAGTTGAAACATGGATGGAGTCTCTAGTTGAAAGAACAGAAGAAATGTGTTCCATAACTTTCTCATTTACCTTGCTGAGAGAGGAAAGATTGTGTTTCTCCAGATGTCCCAGCAATAGGGTCCAAGGTTTGGGACTGAACATCGGATAACCTATTACATATTTCCTCATTCTGCTTACATTTTAAGGTGTTGGTTCATCACTAAAAGACAAAGGCATTTAAACTATCTTGCTGACAACCCATTCTGGCCCAAACCACCACATTCACTTGAAATAAGAAGTGTGTGCAGTGGCTCAGGGTGACCCAGTTAAGAGCAGTCCCATTTAAAGCTATTAAGTGTGGTTTCTTTTTCAGTGAGGTCATCCTGTTAATCCCTCTGGACTGAAACAGCCTATAAAGCAGCCTCTCTAACAGCTTATCTCAGTCCATTGCTTGGTGGACTAAAGGGCTTGACTATTTAAGAGTGCTCTCTTAAAGAAAGAAGAAGGAAGAGGTTGGTAGCAAGGGGGAAGATAGGTAAGAAGAACTCAAGCAGTAAAATGCTAGTCACATGGAGAAACTACTCAAGGGATTGCAAAAGAACACAGAAAGAGGCTGGAAGCATGTACAAGGGGGAAGTTTGCAGGCTCCTCATCCACTTCCTCACCATTCAGTAAATCTGTCCTTGCTTAGAAACGAACTGTAAAAAAGGGGAAGATACAAGAAGGAGCGCATTCAGAGCATGAGTTCCTGTGTTCCACCATGGGAAAATGAAGAGCTGTAACTGCCCAGGGCAGTTTCCTCTGGTCCATAAAGCATCAGAGTGATGCCTTTCCTGAATACATGTGTAAAAGAAAAAGGTATATTCCTTATTAAGAATATTGCCATTGAGAAGTTTCTAAATCAGAAACTTTGGGTGGAGTGGGGAGGGTGTGACCAGCAATCTTTGTTTTAACAAAGCCTTCAGGTAAAGTTAGAGGACCAATGGCTTATATGCCTTAATCTCTCCCACAGTCTCCAGTATGAAAAGATAATCAAAGCCATATGAGCTTGCTTCAATTCAGACCATGAGATGTTAAAGGGATAAAATATATCTAGATTTACTGATTGCTAAAATGAAAAATAAGATGTATAATAGTATGAAGGGAATGATATCACATAGAGTAAACAGTTATTCTCCATCTCTATCTGCTGTTTGTCTACGAACAGAATATTTCTAAAGGAACTGTAAACAACAGTTACATCTAGGGATCAAGATATTTGGGGATGGGAGAGAGGAAAGTAACATTTACTTTCTACACATAACATTTTATACCTTTGTTTACCATAAGAATTCCTTCTTTTTATACTTTTATATTTTTAAGGTTTCACAGTCAATTCTGATGATCAACTGGAATTAGGAACCACTGCAGAAAACTAGTTGTTTTTATTAGTGTAGCAGCTGTTAAGTGACTATTAAAACATTTTTGTTCATTGACCCTGTGGATTCTCTCAAGCTCACTGTTTCTTGAAGCTTCTTTGAAGTCCTGCTCCAGAAAATATGTGCATTCAAGATAGGACCATCTTTGGGGGAACCACCAGTCTGCCAAGACCAATCATGGAGCTCTATGTCACAGGATCTTCTCAAATCCATTGCACAAGTTCAAGGTTCCTCACACTCAGATTCAACAGCAGTGTGGCCAAATTCAGGAAGGAGATACTGAGAAATACAATTTGGTTTACCCAGGGGAATTCAATTGGCAAAGATCAAAACTACTCATCTAAGAGGGTCTAGCTTGCTCCCTCCACGGAGATCAGCATACCCTGTTAGCATCCAGGAAGGAAAATAATTTTCGAGAGCTGAACAAATCTTTGTCAGCACTCAGGCTGTCCTTTCCATTTATCCAGAAGCAGGAAGAACCCCAGGCAAATTTTTAAGTGTCCTAAACTTATCTCCTCTTTCTAAGCCTTATCTCCTCTAAGCCTCTCCCATCCTCCTTCTGCCTAAAGGAAACTTGAACCTTTGTGCCTGTACCCTGGAGTCCTCAGAACTGACATCAGACAGCTCAGGATCTCTACTGCAGTATCCACACAAGCCTGCCCACCACAAAGCATTTTCAAAACTATTCCTTTCAACATCAAAGTTTTACCTTCTCCCCTCCGTGTCCCCAGCCAATTGTTTTGTCCCCTAATAGTCTAATCTTATTTAGCTGTAACTGAAGAAAGCAATTCCAGAAAGTCACACCAAGAGTTACATCAGTAGTTTTCAATCTTAGTGTCCTCAACCCCCAACATACCTGGGAGATATGACACATGGAATAGTGGGGGAAGAGAGGAGACGAGAGGGACTATATCAGAATTTTAAGGAAGATGAAGCATGTGGTTTGAAAGAGCCCCCAGTTCTGATTCATAGTCCTTGAGTGACTTCTTTTGAGAGTCACTGGGTTAGCTAGATATTAATTTCATAGTTAACATCCCAGGACTATTTATGTGTTAATGCAGCAATTCTTTAAACCACAACTGAATCTCTAATTACAGAACTACAGGCATGTTGCTGGTGGAGAAGATATTTTGGGAAAAGGGAGCCTTGCTGGGTTTCTCCCAAATACGTCATACTGATGGGTGCATATGTCTCCTCACTTATGCCAATCCCTAAGGCCCCTTCCAGCTCTGAACAAGGGGCTTTCTCTCCTGCTCAAAATTTTGCTAAAGGTTTGCCAAAAATCTTTCAGAACCTCCCCAGTAGGTCACTTGAAATTCCACTTATTGGGCCAGTTCTGCCAAAGTAAGGCAGGAGAGGAAAACTATGCATTCTATCACTTCTTCATTTTTAATGGTTATTGACTCTTGAAACCCAGACGAATGCTAGCTTCCATAAGCTTCTCTCCACAGACTGATATTTTAAGTCTGGAATGCTAAGAACTAACAACCTTCATTTTGCCCTTGTGGATAGGACATAGTTTACCTGACCTAGAATAGGCAGCTCTGTTTTTCTGTTGGAAATCTTGGAAACCAACATGGAAAATATAACAACGGTAGCCTCATAAAACAAGGAAACATCCACCCACAAATATTATTTTAGAGCCCACAATATCACAAATGCTTTGTTTTCATTTTGGTCACTTTACTTCCCTACAACACCTCAAAAATACCCACTTCTGGAGCCCTTCTAACTCCACTTCAATATTCATCTACATATCATCACCCAAACCAATCTCCAAACATCTTTGCTATCACAGAAACTGGAAATGGCACCACTATTATAAAAGCAAACAGCAAGCCTGTAAGTGAATCTTAAAGACATTACTAAACAAATGTTTTGGTTTAGCACAATTCGACTGGGATCATGCAGAATCAGAATAACTAAACAATCATTCTTAGAGTGAAAAGATAGTAGTCCAAGAGTCTAATCACATTTTTCATTGAGATCCACCGTGGAAAAGACGAATGTTAATGGTTCCAGCCATTAAAATTCCAGCCGGAGATCTAGAGGATGGATCTGATGCTGCTTCGCCAAGAAAGGCTGTAGTCATTTACTAAAGCCCAAATGTTGACCAAAGCCTCAGAGTGGAATTCAACTGAAATTCCGGCACTCACAAGCTGTAACCCTGAGCTGTCTAACTGGGATTTAACACATATCTTAAAGCAGTTTTTGTTTTATGTAAATCTCATTGGTTGCAAATAACAGAAGTCCACTTGAACCAACTTAATTAAAAGTGGGGAGGGGTGTATTATAAAGCTATCTCATGGATCCCCAGGGCAGGGAGAAAAGGCCTTATAAGGATTAGAGTCAGACACCGGAAAATTCTCAGGAACTAAGGCAATGGTATATATCTCTCTCTCTCTCTCCACCCCTTCATTCCCCTTTTCTCTCTCTCTCTCCTTTCCCCCTCTCCTTCTCTTTCTCTTTCCCCTCCTCTCTCTCCCACCCCTCTGTTCCCTCTCCATCCTCCCTCTTTCCTCCTCTGTCTCTCTCCTGCCCTCCTCTTTTTCTCTCTTCCTCCTTCCCCATAGTTTCACATCTCCACCTTTCTCTGAGGCTTTGCTTCCATCTTACCTGTCAGCAGAAGCACTTTCTTTGCTTCTCCATGCACAGGCTACAAAAGACCACCTTTCAATCATCAGAGTCTAACCAAAGGCTCAGTTGCAAACTCCTGGGGAACAATCAGATTGGTCCACAATGGGTAAATTCTCTCTTTCTGATTGGGTCAAAGGAGATACAGAGAGGCAGAGACAGTATAAAGATGGCTTCTGGGGCCCCACTTCCTGAGGAGCTGGGAAGATACTAGTTATCCCTCTCACTGAAAAATATTTAAAAATGTAAAGGTCACAAATTGACAAATGGAAAAACCATTAGGCTAAACCTTTGGGAATTCTTTCTCTTCCTAGTTTGTTTCCAGTAACATGAGAACTTATAAAATATCCTTTAGTGTTGTCTCTTGGGGAAAAAAATACATATATACTAACAAGATAAATTTTTTTTTGTATAGTTGAAAAATTCGTGGACTAGGAAGGTTCAGGATACTCAGGCTCCACTCCTAACCAGCAATGTGTAAACATGATTCCCTGCTACCACCTGGGTCTCCTCACTTATGCCAATCCTTAAGGCCCCTTCCAGCTCTTACATGCTAATTCTGAGATATTAACATCTACACTTGTAATAACTATTTGAAGAAGAGAGTTATCTGACTTGTGGGGTTCCTTTGGGAAGAATATTCATTCAGAGCAGAGATCAAATAGGTCTGCATCTTTGGTTTTATAGTTAGTATTTTGGAACTCTGGAGACTAGATTCATGGGATAAATTGCTTGCATATTGGTAGCTTCATTCATTCTTTCAAGCTATTTGGGTGCCAATTATGGGAGTCTCTAAAGGAATTGGAGTACCAAAAGTGAGTTAATTTATCTTACACTCACCAACAAAATTAGTCTCTCTCCAGGGCATTCAAACAAACTTGCTAAATTGGGCATTTTTTGTGGCACTTAAATTTCAGTGTGCATTCAAAATAATAACCCCAATGACAATGCACATCGCCTTATTAAGCTCTGCTCTGGGAATTTGTGCAAGAGTGATAGTGAAAGAGCATTAAACAGAGAAAGAGAACATCCTGAAGCCTACTTACTCATTTCCTCTGATGGAAATCAATAAGCTTTTGACCACCACCAACACTATCAAAAAGCAGATGCTCAGCAGACCGGCCACACCTTCAATTTCACATCCCCTCCCATTAGAACTGCTGAGTGTGGCTTTTGAACCAGGCCGGATCAATCAGATATAACAGAAGATCTTTCTTGTCTTCTCTAGCACAAATTTCCACTCTAAAAGGAAAATGTGTTCCTATTTTAGAAAGATTGATAATAAATCAGGAAAGTGATACATCCACCATGTTTATTTTTCTTGCATATATTCTACTTTGCAACTGGAGATGTTTAGGATAGTCAATTGGGAATTTTATTATTCAAAATATTATTTTACAAATGGTCTCTCACTCAAAGAAATACTATTGTTACCAAGAAAAAATATTTTGGTTGTATGTTCAATCGTGATATACATAGCAAAGTGAGCACAAATGTTTGGCACATAATGGGTGAGTGATAAATGTATGCTTCTCTTCTTTTCCTGAGCTGAATCAAATGTACAAGAAAAAAGAGAGAAAAAATCTGGAATTTTAAAGGAATTTGCTCACAAGGCTGTAATATTTCATTCAACTTTAACTGTAATCCCCCCCCCATGATCTCAAAGTATTTTCACATTTATTATTGACCTTTCATAATCACCATGTGACATAAACAGGACTAAAAATTATCAACTCCATTCCTTAATGAAAAAATTTGAGCATAGAATGGGCAAGGGACTTATTCAGATTTTTAACAACTCAATAGTAGGATAGAATTCAGAGTCTCTGACTCTGGTTTATCAACCAAGTTACAATACCTCATTAGGAATCCAGTATCAACAAGCCCTGTGTAACTGGCTATAAAATGTTTTCCTTAAAGGACTAGATTGTATTCTTTAAAAAATAGGTTGCCAATATAACACAAATAAAAATGAATAGCTAATTTGGCTCTCTGTCTTTCTCACTCTCTTCTATGTATATATAATATTTATTTGTGTGTATACATATACACTATCTGATCATCTCTTATAATTGCTTAAGAGAACTCTAGCTCTGAAAAAGATAAGTTTAAATATGAAAAATGAAAAAAATTCTACCACAGATGTTCCATTTATATTGCAATCCCATTCCTGGACTGGAACCCTCATGAGGACACTCTGGGGAAGTTTTTCAGCTTGAGCAGAAATAATACTGAATTTTAATAGTTTGAAAGGCAGTAATAAAGCAATAGCAATAAGAAGAAAAACTGTCATGGCTGCTAATTGTGTTCAAGGGTCTTTTTGAGAATGTAGCAAGTCTTGAATAATGAGCAGGAGGCTGATTTTTTACTCTGTGGTTTGTAACAGTTAGACTATTATCAGTATTATCATATACATTTTTGCCACGCACCCGTCACATGAAATCTGATTCACAGCATCCATTCAGCACTGTTATCATGTTCCCTGGAGACGCCATTCACCCACAACCCTACCTACTGCCAAAGCCTGAGTGTTAAAGTGAATAAGCTTTTCAGTAAGAACCTCCCCCCTTCCATTCAGACTTCCCTATTCCATCCTTCCTTACGCCACAGTTTGCCTCAGACACTGACCCAGCTCTCTCAGTCTTTGAAGAACTGACATATACCTATGAACGTGAATTTGTCAAAACACAGTGGGAGGAGAGGAAATTTGTGCCTTGCCTTCAACCATCTACGAGAATGTCCTTCTGGCTTCTTTCCCACTCCATCATATACCTCTGTGTGTGTGTGTCCCATACTGCCATTCCTCTTCAGTTTTCTTTTTAAATTTTTTATTAAAAATTAGAAGTTAAAATGATATTTTATCAAAAATATATGTATGTGTATTAGGTTATATAAAAGGTGAAATAATACTATAAGTCTTATCATAAAAACCAGCAAGTCATTGGCCTCAATTCCAGAGGCAACCACCTTCCTGTTGCACAGAAGCCACTACTTTCTACTTTTCAACCATTTCTTCTGCTTCTTCATATTTCTGAATAATTCTCTTATCCTGTTATTTCTTAGTTTTTCTCCTTTATATATGAGCAGGGACCCTGGGATCATGACCTGAGCCGAAGGCAGACTGCAGGGAGCCAGATGCAGGGCTCGATCGCAGGACCCCAGGACTGAGAAGTGGCTACGTTCCACCTCACCTCCTCTTTTTTAAACTATCTTTTAAATTCATTCTTTTTTTCCACATTAAAAGGATCTGGTGACCTTTCATTCTCTGTTCACATTTAAACAAAGTACCTAAGAGCTGATCAAAAGCATTTGGGGTAATTAATATGTTTGGGTAGGATTTGATAACTGGTGGGTCTTACTATACAGTATGATCAGGAATATTTACAGATACACCAAATGTTAATGTCTATAGGTCCTTTTTTTCCTGGGCTAGTCGGAATCCCAGAGAATAATCCCTCTATCCCCTGCCTGGCTGCTGGAGTTCTGCATGCCATGTGGGAAAGGAGACGAGAGAGCACACTCCTCAGGATGCAGATGGGCATTAATTCTCCAGTGTTTAGTACTGCTTGTCACACATATCTTCGTATGTTCCTTGTGTTCTCTATTTCAAAGCCTTGCCTTCATTTGAATCTTCTGCCAGAGAAGACAGAGTAATCACAGCTGAAATGATCTAAGGGAGTCTGGGCATCTAATGCTTCTTTCATAGATTCCAGTTTTCAGCTCCACCTACTTCCAGAATAACTTGCCTTCAATTCCTGAGTTTTTCTCAGATTCGTTAGGATGAATCCACTTGATTCCTTTTATCCTCTCTCCTGCAGGATTATTCTGCCCTTCCTCCTTTACAAAGTCATCATGTCCTCCAAACTTTGATGACATCTCTCTTGCACTTCATGTCACTTTGTCATTTCTTTTTTTTTTTTTAAAGATTTTATTTATTTATTTGACAGAGAGAGACACAGCAAGAGAGGGAACACAAGCAGGGGGAGTGGGAGAGGGAAAGCAGGCTTCCTGCGGAGCAGGGAGCCCGATGCAGGGCTCGATCCCAGGACCCCGAGGTCACGACCGGAGCTGAAGGCAGACACTCAACGACTGAGCCACCGAGGCACCCCTCACTTTGTCATTTCTTAATGATCATTTCAGTGGAGTTTGGGGAGATGACTCACGTGTTGTATCTACCATATTGGCTACAGGTCCCTCACTCCTCTTACCACCATGCTTTATTCATTTATTTGACCCATGTTCTCTCGGTATGAGTATATCCTTGTGAATAGTAAGAGATACAGGGAAGTATAACGTATATTCTTAGTTCTAACGAAGCTTATACACAAGCTGAAAGACAAAATACACATACATTAACAAATTCAAAGACAAATTAAGACAAACTTTAAAAAATATGGTAAAGTCCTAATTCAATATTATTATCTTATTAAGTGAAAGGGAGCGATATAGCTAACCACTGCAGGCATTCAGAACCGAGACGATCTTCTTCGTCTAGAATACGAGGGCAGGTTTCACTAAGAAAGTAGTACTTAAATTTCATAGAATTTGGAAAGCCATTGAGAACGAGGGAATTCCAAGTGAAAGAAACAGAAACACAGAGAAAGCACAGGGAATGGTGAATGAATGTAGCAAAAACAGAAGGTTTATACAAGGAAACGATAACTAGGTTATCATGCATTTCACATTTAAGTTAAAAAATATGCTAAGAAAAATATGGATAATAATAAAAAGCATTGTAGTGAGACTCCAGGTTATGGTCCAAGGTGCACCTCGGACTCGATGTGTAGTGAGGGTGAATCACTGTACTACCTCACCTCCAACTTCGACCTATAACCTGTGAAATGTACCTCATAGAACTTCTTTACGGTGGAACTTCTGGACACACCAGTTAGCCTCTTCCAAAGAAAGCAACAGATGAAGGAGCAGATTCTGCAACATCTGCTTTCTGAATACTTTCTACAGAAGATTTTTAGATCTACTCACCTAAAGGTTTAAAGGGGTGGGGGGTGAGGGGGTGGATTACAGCTATAAAGGAAGTGGCAGTGAACTTTTAGAAAGAGAAAACATATATGTGGGATAAAAGATTCTCTGGCATAGCAAATACACTGAAGATGGTAGCTGCATAAGAGTTCAGGGTCTAACTTAGCAAAGGGGTATGCACAACATTCAAAAGAGAAGGGAAATATAGGAGAAACATTCAAATTGGAACACTGCATTTATAAAAAGCTGAAGTGCAGTCAATTTATGTTTGCAGAAGTATTTATGGCTGTTTGGTGGCAGAAAAAATGGTAACTATGTGAATATTATAAATATATGGTATGCCAATATCTTTTATAATGAACTATAATTTGAATAATCAAGCTGGGCAATAATAAGTTTTGTTCCTTATATTTTTGCCTTTATTCTTCTTCCTCCTGAAACACTGGTGCAGCACTTCTTCCCTTCCAGAATCCTTCAATCTTCACAGCTTAATACTCATTCTTCCATTTTCTTCTTTCAGTTTTCTTGTTTGTTTTGTTTTGCAAGGTACCAAGAAATCCTTTGTATTAACCTCTCTTGGCAATTGTCTAAATGAGTATATACCTGCCTTTTCTCTGGAAATGCTGAGAGAAACCAGATGTTTTCCTAGTGACCTTTCAAAGAAGCTGCCTTTTTCAAAGAGGAATAAGTAACCCTAATCTGGAGGTGAGCTAGTGTTGTGACCCTTGCTGAAGACTCGGCCCAGGAGCACAGCTCTTCCACTGACAGTAACAGATACAGTTGCTCAAGGTCAGGCTTGAAACTACACGATAGCCAGAGATAGGTCCAAAAAAAGCCAAATTTACAGTGACTTTCCTCACATCCTAAGAAAACCTGTGTTCTGAGGTACATCTTTATCAAAAGGAAAAGCCAACCATCTATGATTGCTGTCAGTGCATTTTTCATGTGTCATCGTGCTGGATAGCTTCTGTTTGTCCCTCCATATCCTCTCACCATCCTACTCCCTTCTGTTTTGTGCCTTCTTAGCCTGATCAACAAGGACCACATGGACAAGACTTCTATGCTCCCCAGTTTCCCACTGGGTTTGGCCAATAAGAATCTTAGCAAGAGATCAGTGGGTAGAAGGAGAGTTGGACATGTCCTTCCACCCAGGATCAATGGGTCTTTCCAGGCAACCTTCAACACACAGCCTTTTTTTTTCTGGCTCAGCAACGGCTCCCTCCCCTCATCCTTTCAGATCCAGGTGTGGTAACACTTCATCCACTGCTCCTAGCCTCAGGTTGCTGCACTATGTCTTGTGATTGTCCTACTCTATCGTCCCCTCCAACACACACCTTTATAAACAATCCCTTTGTAAGTAAACTCTCCTAGAATCATCCTAATTTGGGTATGCCATCTGTTTCCTGCTAAGAACTGACAGAGATAATAACTCAAGAAATGAGTCATTTGAAAGGAAAGATTTTATCTAAGAAGTCTATACTTGAAAAGAGGTGAAACTAATACAGCAAGTGAAAACTTTTCAGCTTTGAAGTGAAAGAAAGGTTGGTTCAAGTCCCAGACCACCCTCTTATAAACTGTGTGTCCTTGAAAGAGGTACTCAAACTTTCAGAACCTCAGTTGTTTAATCTCTAAAATAAACATAATAATAGTACCCACATCACAGAATTGCTATGAATAATATGAGACAATTTTAAATGAGATTAAGTAAATCTATATAAGGCAAGCTCTCCATTCATATTAGCTAAAAATATAATCATAATAATATATATGTTTATTAGTTAATAACTAATAATAATAACTCTTCTGAAAGAGTTTTAATCTAGATGATGGACTTGAATTAGATCTTAAAGATTGGGTAATTGAAATTTATGTTGGTAGGCTCAAGTAGGACTTACCCAAGATGTATTTCTTCACACAGGATATAAGAATGATTACTTTTGATTTTCCATTAGTGTTCTAGTTCCAGACTTCTGAAAGGAAATTTACCTTGAGATTTTGGCAGAAAATCAAGATAAGAAGTCTCTTCATCGGGGCGCCTGGGTGGCTCAGTCGTTGAGCGTCTGCCTTTGGCTCAGGTCATGATCCCAGGGTCCTGGGATCGAGCCCCGCATCGGGCTCCCTGCTCCGCGGAAAGCCTGCTTCTCCCTCTCCCACTCCCCCTGCTTGTGTTCCCTCTCTCACTGTGTCTTCTCTGTCAAATAAATAAATAAAATCTAAAAAAAAAAGTCTCTTCATCTTTTGTCAAATTTAGTGACCATTTCGTCCAGAAACCCTCCCCAGCATGGTCATACACAAGAACCATTGCATACATCTGTAACCTCATTTGAAAGCAAAACAAGGGCCACCATTCCCCTATCAGTGCCACGAATTAATCACTAGCTTTAATTAAGAACCACATTGCAGAGGCCTCTATAATTAGAGAGTTAATTTAATGAGCTATTGCAAATTAAAGTAATTTCCACTTCCTTAAACTCAACTGTGGTGAATGGAGTTTTTCAGGAAAACTTTGTTACCTGTCCGATTATCCTAAGCCCTCTGGATCATCTAGTTTGGATCATGTTTGTCTCCAGTCCAGGGAGCAAAATCCTGCATGGGTCTGAAATCAGAAAGATGCTGACAGTACATTCATGAAGCAGATGTACTTTTGTCATACAAAGTTTACATATGTTAATAGATTTAAATTGGTCCATGAACAAAGTCAATTGCCATTTCTCGATTATTTATATAAATTAAAGGATGGCTTAACTTTATTTCTACCATGTGTGCCCTCTGGCAATAAAAGGTTACTGAAGATTTCAGCCCTCTTTTCAAAAGACTGGGGAAGAAAGACTACCTACTATCTGCCGATATTTAGCTGTGCTTCATAAGAGGTAGTTTATTTTGGAGTCTATAATGATCTAATCAAGAAAACCATAGATCTGATGTAACTTCCCCTGCTCAGCTCCAGCACCTCTCCTAGAAAAGACCATAAACAAACTGCAAACAAAAGAAATAAAACTGTATAGGATTTCACCACTAGGCACAGTCCCAAACCAAGACATGCAATTTTAAGGATCTTGACATCATGGCCAAAATAGACAAAGCAGATGTGGTTAGCTTGGTTGACTATGGATTATTGGAATACAATGACAGCAGAATACATTAACCCCTGCACCCAGAATCAAGGAATGAGGTGCTTCTGAAGACAAGAGAGGTTTGTGATTCTTTACCAGTATTGACATGTACATATTTGAAAACATCTTCATCGAACTCTATAATTAAGTAGCTCTTTTCTAGCACTCTTTTGCAGAGGATCCCCAATATGAGAATAAATAGGAGAAAAAGAAAATTTCACATATAGCCCTATTGAGGCTGTCTTTCCACAATAACAGTGTGCAGACTCTAGAATTCTTCACCTGGGTTTTTCAACTCTGGATAGACATATTTTACCTCTTATTACTCTTGGTCTCCACCCTAAGAATAGGTAGAGAAGGAAGACCATGTCACAACACCAGAATTAATTCCAACCACATTTCTGCCACTAACTCACTTTGTATTTTGGGGCAGATAACATGACCTCTGAGTCCCAAAGTTCAAATGAGATTGTTCATTGCAATGAGATAGTACATACACATGAATTTTAGAAATTCTAAACTGCTCTATAAATGAGGGTTGAATAATAAAATTTAGTTTTGTGTTTTCATTTCTCAAAAGTATCCAATTATCAGGATGCCTGAGTGGCTCGGTTGGTCAAGCGTCTGCCTTCGGCTTGGGTCATGATCCCAGGGTCCGGGGATCTAGTTCCGCATCGGGCTCCTTGCTCAGCAGGGAGCCTGCTTCTCCCTCTGCCTGCCACTTCCCCTAATTGTGCCCTCTCTCTCTCACTCTAACAAATAAATAAATAAAATCTTCAAAAAAAGTGTTCAATTATTAATAATTCAGTAACAGAGTGTAAATTTTCTCATTGATAGTCTTAAATTCAACAAAACAGATAATGTAGGTATAAGCCAATGCAATTATCCATTTTATATAATAAAATACTTTGTGTTAAATTTTTATTTATTTATTTATTTTTAGAGATTTTATTTATTTATTTGACACAGAGAGAGCACAAGCAGGGGGAGTGGCAGGCAGGGGAGAGGGAGAAGCAGGCTCCCTGCTGAGCAAGGATGCCTGGCTAGATCCCAGAACCCTGGGATCGTGACCTAAGCTGAAGGCAGAGGCTTGACTGACTGAGCCACCCAGGTTCCCCTGTGTTAAATTTTTTAAATGCAGCTTATAAACACCTTTTTTTTCTGAATCACCTTCATGAAAAAAAAAATGTTACCAATGGCTTGGATAAAATCAAGGGTGATAAAACCTTGAGAAGTAACCATGAAAAATTGTGATATAAATTTATAGACCTTACTTAAATAAATAACAGTTTGTGTCTGATTGTAAGAATAGCACATGCTTGTCAGGTGCAATGGCAGGTACCTGTAACTGCAGCTATTCTGGAGGCTGAGGCTAGAGCATCACTTGAACCCATGAGTTCTGGACTGTAGTGAGCTATGCAAATCAGGTAACTACACTTAAAAAAAAAGAGCACATGTTTATTGGAGGACATTTGGCAATTATTTTTAAAATTATTAATTTTTTAATATTGTGGTCCCTTGTATTACCAAGTCAAATGTACATATGTACTACTCCTTACAAAAGTTTCTCTCCTTCACCAAAGGTGAGACCATATGGACAACTTTCATAGCTAAAATGTGGGTACTGGACTGAGTGGTCCAGGTCTACTCCTCTATAACAGTTTTCTTTATGTGCTCTATGTTTTGACAGAGAAGAGAAAGGAATTTAAAAGCTGCAGTAGGCAGAAACCTAAGCTGGCCCTGAAGATTCCCAGTCCTTAATGTATACACATCTTCACCCAGGGATCCAATCAAACATTAATCCAGGTGCTACTGCGAAGAAATTTACAAATACAAGTAAGGTCACAAATCAGTTGATCTTAATCTAGGGAGATTATTCTTAGCAGACCTGGTATAATTAGGTGAACCTGCTAAAGGGACAGGGTTCTTCCTGAAGATTTGAACATGAAAAGGAAGCCTCTAGAACTGAGAATAGCCTCCAGCTGACAGTCGGCAAGTAAACAGGGATCTCAGTCCCAGGATTGCAAGGAACAGGATTCAGCCAACAGACTGAATGAGCCCCGAAGCAAATTCTTCTCCAGGGCCTTCAGAAAAGCACACAGCTTGGCCACCACCTTGATTTCAGCCTTCTAAGACCTTGAGCAGAGAAGCCAGGCATGCTGTGCTTGGACATCTGACCTACAGAACTGTGAGCTAACAAATGGGTATTGTTGTAAGCTGCTATGTGTGTGGTAATTTGTTGTGCAACAATAGAAAACAAATGCAAAAGTTTTATTTGTGAAAGTCTCAGTTTATTCTTTTCTATTGCTGCTATAGTATTCTTTTGCATGAATGTGCCACCATTTGTTTATCCATTCAGCTGTTGAGGAACATTTGGGTTGTTTCCAGTGTGGGGCTATGTTGAATAAAGCAGCTAAGAACATTTGTTTACAAGTCTTTGTGGGGACATCTGGGGCTATTTTTTCAATCCAGCACAGAAAACATATAAGGAACCATTAATTCAGGAATACTTCACCATCTCCCAACCTGTTAATCAGTCACCCTATGTTTGAGACATAATCCTTGACCATCAAGGGTCCTGGGTCTCCTATAGCAGCCACCAAGTAAGTGCCCTGGCTGAGTCTCTCAGCCTACTTCCCCACCTAATTCCAGACCATGCTCCATAATGACTGCTTTGAATTGTGGGGCAATTCTATAAATATAAAAAGCCTGCAGATACCCAGGGACCACTGTAGCTTACATTCAAACTAGCTAGTGATAAGGAAAATCTGTGTCCTAAGATGGCTGACCAAGCCAGCAAGAGAGTCCCAGTCCTTGCCCGAGGGCCCTTCCAGGTTTTCCTCCCTGCCCCGCTTTGCTCAGGCGCCAAAAGTGCCAATTATGCGGAAGTAGAAGTGTATAAATTGCCCCCTTTGTGCTCCGGGCTCAGACTTTTGGAGACCACTCTCCTCTGATCCCCTCGGCGTTAAATAAACCTCCTATCCTCCAAGATCTCCAAGTGCCGCTTGGTTCTTCCGTCGGGCGATCCAGTCCAGGTTCCTTAACATTTGGTTCCCTGACCAGGAAACCCAACCGTGCTGGCGCATTGTTGCCACCGGTTTGGGGGCAACGGCAGGGCGGTGATGGAACAACGGATCGTAACGGAGAAGGCGCGCCCTGCCTAATTTTCAGCAGTCTCCTGTCCCCATCGCCTGGGCGGGCCCCGCTCCACTGTTACTGCCGGACTCGAGGAGACTTGGCAGGTGAGGACCTGGTCCCAACATTGGATTCCGGTAAGGCCTGGGGCCCCAGGACCCAGACAGGCCCACCCCCATTGGGGTGGAAGGGGAGCCTGATCACCTCCCAGAGACCTCTTAGAGGTCTCACAGGTAGGGACTCCCAGGGAGGGAATATGTGAGTGAATGTGCAGTCCGACCTGGCTTGCTCAAGTGGACTGATTCTGTGACTCCACGGGTGAGCACCCTTAAGGTCCCCAGACGCCTACGGAGTCTGAGTGAGCCTGTCTGCGATTCCGTGATGAATGGCGTACCGTCTATGGTGGCATCGGAATAGTTTCTGATCATAAGTCACAACGCTGAGACCACTGCGGCTAAGCCTCACCTAAGCTCCTTCGGGATACGACCAGATGGGCATCTGATTGGTCTCCTCACCTCAGGAGGCACCCCCCTTTGTCTCTGCGCCACCGCACACGGGGACATCACCATGGGGTCAGGGCAGAGTAAACCTACGGTTCTAGAGACCATGATCAAAAATTTCAAGAAGGTCTGGCCAAATTGCCTAAGCCCAGTCATGTGTGAAATGCTTCAGAACACTTGATGGAGACAAAGCGGAGCAACCAAAATTGAGATCATGAGACAGGCCTGGGGGTCTGGAATTTGTGGAGCTCAGAGGACCTGGGAGTCAAGTCAGCCTTCTCTAACAAGGCAAGATCTCCAGCTGTTTAGTTTCCTTAGCTTCACAGAGCACCTTTTCCTGTTGTCTCTGGGTGGTGGGAGGTTGGGGTGAGCATCCCCCAGGGATAGGACAGGTCTCAGGTAGGGAGAGGCAGGGGACACTGGCTCTTCTGGAGAGGACTGGGGCAATGAAGTTGGCGGAGGAACCCTACTAAAATGAAAACAGAGAAGAGGTCAAATCAAAAGCCAAGCTACAAAGGCAGATTCCGGTTGTCTGTCTGGGGTAGGGCTGACATTGGCAATTTAAACAAGATAACCCAGGTGATACAGATCCTGCTGGTCCACTGGCCACACTCTGAATAGCAAGGCTTAGACATTGTTTCCAAACCTCCTTTATAAGAGTCATCTGGGAGGACCTTGTTAAAAAGGCAACTATTTGGGGGATGGGGTAGCCAGGTGATGGGTATTACCGAGGGCATGGGTTGTGATGAGCACTGGGTGTAATACTATCCGGCCTATGCAAACCCACTGAATCAAAATGGGTGGGATGGGGGAATATCCCAGAAGCTTTATGTTTAAAAAGCAACCCCAGGATGGGGGGGATATCCCAGAAGCTGTGTGTTTAAAAAGCAACCCTTGGGGGCGCCTGGGTGGCTCAGTCATTGGGCATCTGCCTTCGGCTCAGGTCATGGTCCCGGGGTCCTGGGATCAAGCCCCGCATCGGGCTCCCCACTCAGTGGGAAGCCGGCTTCTCCCTCTCCCATTCCTCCTGCTTGTGTTCCCTCTCTTGCTGTGTCTCTCTCTGTCAGGTAAATAAATTTAAAAAAAAAAAAAAAAAAAACGCTGGGGGCACCTAAGTGGCTCAGAAAAAAAAAAAACGGTCAGACTCGGGATACAGAGCCTTATGGAAGAAGGCGCAAATCTGCCAACAACAGGTCCCATACCTTGGTTTTCTCCTCACCCAGGGGAAAAGAGAACTAGGGCCGGAGAGGAAAAGGATCATCATGTTCCTGCCATAGCCCCAGACAAAAAGGGGCCTACGAGAATTCCTGGGGGCTGCAGGATTCTGCTGCATCTGGATCCCTGGGTTCTCGGCAATAGCAAGACCCCTTTATGATGTCTTAGGGGGACCAGATTGAGATCCCCCTGCCTGGACTGAAAAGGAAGAAATAGCACTCGGGGTACTCACCCAGACTGTTGGACCCTGGCAATGGCCAGTTGCTTACATGTCAAAGAAGCTGGACCCCGTGGCAGGGAGAAGGCCACCATGCTTCAGGGTGCTGGCAGCCACAGTCCTACTCATCAAGGAGGCAGACAAACTCTGGGGCAAGAAACACCCCCAGAAGAAGTCCCTCCGCCCAGTTACACTAAAAAGGAAAAGGAATGGGCCATGGCTGAGGGGGCCACCCTGACTGAAAAGGGATGGTGGATGATGCCAGACAGGCGCATCTTTGTTCCAACAGCAACTGGAGGGCATCTAGTCAAGGAACACCACCAACTCACTCATCTGGGAAAAACTGCATTAGAGCCCTTCTCAAGGCAGCTGACTGATGTCTTTAGCATAACATGTGCTAAAAATAATGCTCGGTCTGCACCATGGTCCCCGCCAGGTGTCCAGAGGATGGGAGCAACCCCCTTCAAAGATCTAGAGGTAGACTTCACAGATGTGCAGTTGAGCAGGGGGTTCAAATATCTCCTAGTAATAGTATGCCATACTCTGGGTGGGTCAAAGCCTTCCCGACCAGGACAGAGCAAAGCTGGGAAGTAGTTAAAGTCCTCTTGCAGGAGATAGTGCCCCGGTTCGGCCTGCCATTAACAATCCGTAGTGACAATGGACCCGCATTTGTGGCAGACATTGTACAGGTCTTGACCAAATCTCTCAACATCACGTGGAGACTTATACTGCTTACTGGCCCCAAAGTTCAGGGAAAGGGGTTTTCGGGAGACTATGGAGTCAGGATGAACCCTGGCAAGTTGAGAACCCTATGTGAATTGGAATGGCCCACCTTTGATGTCGGGTGGCCTTCAGAAGGGACATTGGATGTCCCAATGATTCATCGAGTATGGCAAGTCGTAATAGGAGAACCAGGACACCCTGACCAGTTTTCTTACATTGATTCCTGGCTAGGAATTGCTCAGACCCTTTCCCCCTGGGGGCGATTCGCTTGCAATAGGCAGGGACAGGCCAGGGTCTTAATCGCCTCATCCAAGTGACCTAAAGAAAATCAGCAAAAGCCTCAGCCTCCACAAATCCTAGCCAGAGATCCCAAGGACAACCAAACCTGCCCCCACTGTACCTACCCCCAAGACTGTCTACAGCTGGCCCTTCAACTCCAGATACTCTGCTGCCATCGGTTTCACCAGCGCCCCCAGGCCCAAAAAAGATCCACTTTCTCCAGGACCAGCAGCCAGGCTGTGCCCCAGGCCGGGTGCAAGAGCCCTCCAAGCGCCAGTACGAGAGACGCGGGAACCCGAGAGGCACAACGAAGACGGGACGGTCCAACCCAGCCATTCCATGATGTATTATCAGCCCTTCTCCAGCACCAACCTCCTCAACTGGAAACATAACACCCCATCCTACTCTGAGAAACCATAGGCTATGGTAGACCTCATAGAATCCCTCTTCCAAACTCATCAGCCAACCTGGGAAGACTGCCAACAGTTACTCCGCACCCTGTTTAACACAGAGGAAAGGAGTACTGGCAGTACCTGGAAGAGCACGCACCAGTGGGAGTCATCAACCCTGCTGCCTGGGCTAATACTGCTGCACCTGAAGAGCACCCAGCATGGGACTTCACAATCGAGGGACAGGCCCGTATCTGCTGGTACCAGGAGGCCCTCCTCCAGGGAATCTGGGTAGGAGCTAAGAAACCCATGAACATGACTATGGTATCCTCGGTCACTCGAGTTCCCTGGGGACTACTACGAAAGACTATGTGAAACCTACAGGATATACGCTCCTTTTGACCCTGAGGCACAGGAAAGCCAACAGATGGTAAACACCTCCTTCTTGGCTCAGGCCACCCCAGACATCAGAAAAAACTTCAGAAACTAGAGGGTTTTGCCGGGATGAACATCACCCAAGTAATAGAGATTGCCAATAAGGTCTACCTGAACAGGGAGGTCACAGCCGAATGGGAAGCCGACAAAAAGATGAAAAAGAAAGTCCGCCTCCTTGCCACCGCCCTGAAAGAAAAGGACAACACAAAGACGGGGAGACCCCAACCACCAAAAGGGGGGAAGCCCAGAACCCCCTTGGCAAGTGATCAGTGTGCCTACTGTAAAGAAAAAGGCCATTGGAAAAACGAATGCCCGGCTGCTACAAGGAAGAACCCAGAGAGGAGGACCTCATAGGCCTTGCGGGAATGGACTCAGACTGAGGGGGGACTGGGCTCTTTCCTCCTTGGCCCCCATGAGCCCACGGTCAGAATGAAGGTGGGGGACCAACCAGTGACTTTTATGGTTGATACTGGGGCCGAGCACTCTGTTGTCATCTCCCCAGTGGCCCCTTTCAGCAAAAGGACTGCGACCATCCTTGGGGCCACTGGGACGCGGGCAATACAACAACCCTTTTGCCAGGCTCACCAGTGGGAACTTGGGGGCCACAAGGTCCGACATAATTCATTTATCTGCCTGATTGCCCCATCCCTCTCCTGGGCCAAGACCTACTCTCCAAGCTTAGGGCTCAGATAACCTTTGAGCCCACTGGACACACTAGTCTCCGATTGAACCCAAGCCAAGAGGAGACAGGGTCTCTGAATAGTAGAGCAAATGAATTGCACCCTCAAGGGAACCTTAGCAAAGTTTTGTCAGGAGACTAACTTCCATGGCCAGATCTGTTACCCTTAGCTCTCCTGCATGTTCGCTGCATGCCGGAGACATCCGGTTTCTCCTCATTCGAACTTGCATCAGGTTGGAGATAAAGGAGCAGCTTCAGGCCCTGGGGGCCACCCTAAATAAATTACAAAAGTACACCTTTGAGAGGGCCTTAGGGTCTCAGGTACACTCCTTCCAGACAGGGGACTCAGTTTGGGTCAAAGATTGGAAGAAAGAAGAAAGCTCATCATTTGGATGAGGAGCTGTGCCAGTGGAGAGTCCAGCCAGACTTCATGAACCCACTCCAGCTTCACCTTCGATGAGACCCCACTGACTGATGGACACCTGCTCACCGTGGTCCCTGGCTCTCATCGGCATGATTTCCCTCATCTTGGGAGTCGGACTCTACACTGTTGCCCCTCTTGACTGGACTTTCCCCCAGAGGCTTCTTCCTAAGGTCATAGATCCCACTTTTACTGGCCCTCTGCTATCTACTCCTGAGCGTATTTCACCATGGTTTTCCTGGCCCCAGTCAGTCCTGGTCTTCTGCTACCTGGTGTGCTGTTAAGTTTATGATTAAGTCCATGTTTGCCCCAAGCCTTGCAGTCAACCCTCAGAGTCCAACAGAATGATGCCCTCTAAACTAGGTGTTTAAAGGGCCATCAAAGGGGGAATGATAAGGAAAATCTGTGTCCTAAGATGGCCAACCAAGCCAGTAAGAGAGTCCCAGTCCTTGCCCTGGGGCTCTTCCAGGTTCTTCTTCCTGCTCTGCTTCTTGCGAGGACCAGTCTGGGTTCCTTTCCTCCGCCCCGCTTCGCGCATGCGCCAAAAGTGCCAAGTATGCAGAAGTAGAAGTGTATAAATTGCCCCCTTTGTGCTTGGGGCTTAGACCTTTGGAGGCCACTCTCCTCTGAGCCCGCCGGCATTAAATAAACCTATCCTCCAAGATCTCCGAGTGCTGCTTGATTCTTCTGTCTGGTGATCCAGTCCAGGTTCTGTAACACTAGCAGATGAAAAGGAAGCAAATAAAGAGAACAGAAACCACCTGATCTCCACACCATGCTCCTCACCATGGATGCCAGTGACAGGACATGTGCAAAAGCAGTGCTATTGAGACTTCCCACTAGTTTTCAGTGGTATTTGCCCACCCTTAAAGAAACATTAGAAACATATTTCGTAGTCACTAACACCATATTTCTCACTCAGTAATTAAAACAACGATTTCATGGTCCTTTTTTTATACAAAAGGTGGAGGAGATAAGTTTGGTAATTTACGTAGGAATTCAGGGAGTCAAGGATAGAATAAGAATTCAGGAGACCAGAATCCCTATCAGATGTACTCTGCATCAGCAGATAGTCCTTTTCACTTGAAATAAACCCAGAACCAGAGACACTAGAAACATGGAATCACAGTGAGTGCTTTGGCATAGGTTTTACTTAAGCTTAATTTTTTGTGTTTTGACTGGGCAGAAGGGGTTGTCAAAATTTGTTTAAATCTAGTTGGTTGTTGGGGCGCCTGGGTAGCTCAGTTGGTTAAGTGTCTGACTTTTGGTCTTGGCTCAGGTCATGATCTCAGGTTGTGGGATTGATTCCTGTGTTGGGCTCTGTGCTCAGCAGGGAGTCTGCTTGAGTTTTTCTCCCTCTGCCCGTCCTCCTGCTTTCATACTCGCAAGCTCTCTCTATCCATCTCTCAAATAAATAAATCTTTTTAAAAAATCTCATTGGGGGGCACCTGGGTGGCTCAGTCAGTTAAGCAACTGCCTTCGGCTCTGGTCATGATTCCAGGGTCCTGGGATTGAGTCCCATATCAGGCTCCTGGCTCAGTGGGGAGCCTGCTTCTCCCTCTCCCTCTGCCACTGCCCCCCACCCCCGTTCATGCTCTCTCTCGCTCTCTCTCAAATAAAAATAAAATCTTTTAAAACAAAATCTATTTGGTTGTTTAATTGAATGTGATTTAGTTTTGTCAATGTCAAGAACCACAAGGGACAAAATGGGAAAGGGGAGACTAAGATACTGACTTGGGTAACTGTTCCAAGATGCCTCATTCAAAGTTTATCTAGCTTCAAAACCCCTGTTTGTTGGTAAGAGATTACTAAGTTTCAAATACAGTATATACAAGTTTTAGAAATGCTAACTTCAAGAATGGCCGTAGTCATGCGAGCTAGTGCCTTTAGGTACCCAGCATTGGGAAAAGAGAAACCGTCATAATAATTTTTTTGAGAATAGAGAGAAATTTCTCCAGACAGATAACAGGGACCTAGGTAAGAGGAACATACTAAAAGAAGTACTGGAGAAGATAAAATTGTCTTTTTAGAGCCTAGCTAATTGTAGGCTGTCCGTCTGTCCGTCCCCGTCCATCTAGGGGAAAGTAGCACCTTTGCACAGGTAGAAGTTTCTCCCACAAAGTGAGACCTTGAAATAATTTATCCTAGTCTTTCTTCTCTGTCAGGGTTTAGTAGTTTTCTGAAGGAAGACCCCACTGAGAGAGTGATCTATCATAAGGGAAAGGACAAGCCTCATTCTGATCCCCCTCTGTCACCAACTAACCTTATGACCTTGAGCTGATAACTTCATTTAGTTCATCTGTAAAATGGGCAAGTCCCCCCTAGTCCAAATGATCGCCAAAGGATTTGTAGCTCTGACCTACCTACTGGCCATATATGTCTAAATATATGACAGCCTGGGGGAGAGTAGGTAGCTCAGTTGGTTAAGTGTCTGACTTGGTTTGGGCTCAGATCACTATCTCATGGGTTGTGAGATTGGGCTCCACGCTCAGTGGGGAGTCTGCTTGAGGATTCTGTCCCTCTGTCCTCCCCGCCAAAATAAATCTTTAAAATATATATATATATATATATGACAACCTGAATAAATCTCTCTTTTGGCCATGAAGATGTATACTTTTAGGGACGTGGCCATATAATTCAAATGTCTATTCAAAATGTTCAGTTAGGCATACATATTTAAAATCACATTTATAAAATAATATATTGATTTTAAATAATGTACTTGTCCACTGTCATTTCATAAAACAATTGTTATTCCTCACCACTGCCATTTTGTGATTAATGCAACACTTTATCAGACAGACACATTATTGTCATTTCCTTCTAAGTTTTTGAGAACTAACGCTTTTTGGGACCATGTACTATGTTATCACTAGAAATAGTATCCCAAGTCACCCATTTGCATAGTACTTGATCATTTTTTCATTTCTTCCAGCTGTATATTTGTAATTTCCATAATGAGCCATTTGCTGAATTGCATTTTTATGTGTTCTCTAAAAGGCCTATTTTTTTAAAAAAACTAACACTTGAATTTAAGGGCTGATAATTTCAAGAGTAATGACTACATCAGTGATAAATTTCTTTTCCTCTTTGTTTTAACCAGTTCTAGCAAATGACCTCCCTAAGATTCCAAAACAGACATTAACTTAGATCATTTCACCCCAAAGCATCTCCCCCTAATGGTAGTTTGTTGTTCCAAATTCAGCTATTGAGAGAGTATCCAAAGATAATTTCATTAGGTTGTATATTGAAAGTGACTTCCTTTTTTCTGGGAAATAATTTTGGGGACAAAAAATTCACCTTAAATTTGGGAAAATGAGGGTATATATAAAGTCATTAATGCAAATTAATTCTAGAAATTTAGAAGCAGCGTATGCCTTGTTTGTTCATTGTTTTTCTTCATTTGGCTTTGCAACCCAAGGTCACAACACTGTAAGAATTCCTGTAAAATTATGTTACTGTTATTATCCTTTTAAAAGAGTCAGAATTGGCTCAATGAATAAGGCTAACTCTAGGGGCACCTGGGTGGCTCAGTTGGTTAAGCAACTGCCTTCAGCTCAGGTCATGATCCTGGAGTCCCGGGATCGAGTCCCGCATTGGGCTCCCTGCTCAGCGAGGAGCCTGCTTCTCCCTCTGACCCTCCCCCCTCTCATGTACCCTCTCTCATTCTCGCTCTCTCAAATAAATAAATAAATCTTTAAAAAAAAAAAAAAAAGAATAAGGCTAACTCTGAACCACAAAAAAACTAAAAGGAAGCCCTTTAAAAAGTAACCACCCCTACTGGTTTATCATGTATCCCCCAACCCTGACCAAGAAGATAGAAAAAGAAAAGTTCACACACAGTGCTTTATGCTTTTTCAGTTTTTCTTCTGAAGTCAACTTTCCAACAATAACCTGGGCTGTGCCTTTTTCTTCTGATTTTGCTCTTTACATGGAAAGGGGGAAATGCTGGTGCCTGAAATAGTAGCTGTTAGCTGCTGCCTTTAATTTGCTCTCTTGGTCATGCGAGAAAATGTTGCCACTTGCTAGCAGTCCTTCCCAAGATACTGGGGCATTCCTGCCCGAGTCAACCATGAAAACTTTTTCTGACCAGGAGGCAGGAAATGAAAAGAAACCTGTCCTTCTGTTTGGCTCAAAATAAGAATGAGTGTATCTAGAAGAGTCCTTGGTGGGGGGAGGAGGGAGAAAAAGGGAGGGGGAAGGAATAATAAACTCAGCTGTCTACCTCCAACACCATCACCCTTTTTTTGTCCCCAGCAGAAACCTACAGGCAAGCTGTTCTCAGTGGATGTTAAATATTCAAAATTCTAGGAGGGAAGTGTTATGCGTGATTAGAGCAAAAAAGTAGGAGCAAAACTGTTGTGTTCTCTCTTCAATTCTGCAACAGGCAAAGTCATGTGACCCATTGTCCAAATGTCTCCTTCCCCTACCTCAGCTGGGGGAATGGGAAGAACAAAGAGGCTTTGGCTCCAAGGATAAAATAGGTCAATTCTGAAGAGACTGAGGGTCACCTTAATAGCCCCTAACTCTTATTTCCATCTAAATGGAAAGCTCAGACTGAAGTAAGGGCATCCTCAGGCAGCCAATCTTTGGAATACATTGTTCTTAAACCTTGGAAGTCAAACAAATCTCACAGATGATCAACCCCCGCCCCCATCCTAGACACTGGCTACCTGATGTCACCAGGCCTCTGTTCCCTCATTCGGTGGGGGGGAAATAAGTGTCCCAGTATCCTTATTAAGAGAATTTTGAATAGAATTGTTTAAGGAGAGGGTTAATACTGACTTTTGCTCAAGATGGCCAACTCCTCCCCCAAACAAAAATCTGAAAATAATTCCGATAAAAAGAGCAACTCTGCTTGTGAGCAAACCAGATGGCTACACACCCCTTCATCAAGTCTGTTAGTTTTCACATCGCCGCCTTGGAAGTTTCTCCCCAGGAAAACACATGGACATGAGACTTTTTGACTGAGTTAGGAATCTGTTTTAAAACAAGGCCCATCCACACTAACTCCTAGGTCTGCCTGACATAATTGCCCGCTTCATTTTCCTCAGGATATTTTCCCTGGCAGATTGACTACCCTTCTGGATAACTAAATATATCACTTATGGTCAACAAAGTGAAAACATTGAGGCTTCTTTGTGGAGAATTCAGACCAAAGCTCAGTGATTGCCCAAATTCTCTGGATCCTCAGTCTCAGTATGTCGGGGCTGGGCATACTCTGAAGGGTTGGAGCACTTCTATTTGGAAAACATCTCAGATTCTACTTAAAGGTTTATTTGCAGAGCTGCTCACTAAAGCATAAGTAGAAAGAGCATTGGAGGCCACTTATTAAGGGAAGCTTCCTGTTTCATTGGGAATTGGGGACTGAATATAATCTCACACAACCCCCCCCCTTCCTCCAAGTAATTGTCATATCCCAAAGAGATGATAAAGTCCAATCTTGGAACTGGCACACTTTGTCCATTGCCCAGCATACTTTGTGAGTGCATTAAAAGAAACTTTGCATCTTGGCAAATATGGAATTATTGACAATAGCTTGAATTGATCAAAATAGGCATTAGTGTGGATTAAACTGTACATAGGCATGGAGTTCTCAGCATGGGATAAGGAGTTTATGAATAGACTTCAGAGTGATTCTCCTAAAAATTCTGTGGAAAAGAAGTTGACCTCTACATATGTGCCTTTCAGTGGAAGGGTCCATAACTTCATTCACATTCATAAAGGGCCCCTGACAAAAACTGTTAACAGCCAGAAGCATTAGTCTAGAACATAAGCACTGAACATTAAGTAACACATTATACCTTCATGACTTGGTTTTACCAATTCAATCTTTGAAATGAATTCGTTACCCTCTTCCCAAATCCTGACTCTGCCATACGCCTACAAGCAACAAGACTACTTGAACTAGTCTAGATGAAACCAAAACGGTGTGTGAGATATTGATAAAGCAGATTTTCTTCTTTCAATTAGTGATTTTATTTAATAAAAAACCTCTTTAATAATCTGATTAACCGTTAACGAAAATAAATACCTTGTGAAACAACTTTGAAAAGAAATGAAAGCCAATGATACAGTTTGGCATCCTTCTCACTAGTTCTAATTTAAACTTAAATCTTCACTACAAATTATCTGTCTCCTAAAAGGCCTAATCTTGTTTAGCATCAAAGCAATCTCAAATTTTATATTATACATGAGAACAGTTTTGTTTTAACTTTTTTATTGTTATGTTAATCACCATACATTACATCATTAGTTTTAGATGTAGTGTTCCATGATTCATTATTTGTGCATAACACCCAGTGCTCCATGCAATATGTGCCCTCTTCAATACCCATCACCAGGCTAACCCATCCTCCCACCCCCCTCCCCTCTAGAACTCTCAGTTTGTTTTTCAGAGTCCATCGTCTCTCATGGTTCGTCTCCCCCTCTGATTTCCCCCCCTTCATTCTTCCCCTCCTGCTATCTTTTTTTTTTCTTAACATATATTGCATTATTTGTTTCAGAGGTACAGATCTGAGACTCAACAGTCTTGCACAATTCACAGCGCTCACCATAGCACATACCCTCCCCAATGTCTATCACCCAGTCACTCCATCCCTCCCACCCCATCCCCCACTCCAGCAACCCTCAGTTTGTTTCCTGAGATTAAGAATTCCTCATATCAGTGAGGTCATATGATACATGTCTTTCTCTTTTTGACTTATTTCGCTCAGCATAATACCCTCCAGTTCCATCCACATCATTGCAAGTGGCAAGATCTCATTCCTTTTGATGGCTGCATAATATTCCATTGTATATATATACCACATTTTCTTTAGTGAGAAGTTTTTTTAAAAAGTGTTAGCTGTCCATTATTCTTGCTAGATAGAATCAAAAAGATCCAATATATGGTAAGATTTAAAGAAAACTCTAGATTTAAATAAAACTTCAGCACTTCATCAACTTTATCACTTCATAATTGCTTAATTCAATTTTAACCTCTCTATCTCAACATACTGATGTGCCAGAATTTTCGCAGGAGCCTCTCAAAATTTTTTAAATTATTTTTCAAGAACAGCTTTATTGATATAAGTCACATACCATAACATTTCACACACCACAACTGTCAAATTTTAGAAGTTTTCATCACCCCCAAGAGTGTCCTGTCCATTAGCAGTCACTCCCCATTCCTCCCTCCTTCAGCCTCTGGGAACCACTAATCTACTCTCTGTTTCTTTTGATTTGCCTATTGTGAACATTTCAGGTAAGTGGAATCATAATCAATGTGGCCTATTGTGCCTGGTCTAGGAGTACTTCATTCTTAGAGGCTGGTCTTTCAAAATTTTAAATGCTACTTATCTGGGCTATTACTAAGTGTGTAGAATATTATAGTGATGTCTATCCAATGTCATTCTGTTGAACAGGTTCTGTGACACAATGAAAAGCAACATATAGAGGTAAGAGGCATGGCCCAGTGCCAAGCTGATCCTAAAGAGAGCCCAGAAAGGGCACTGAACCATCGGATCTCCCCACATAGTAGTGGAGTGGAGGTTAGGCAGGTGAAGAAGATAGTAGTAGCTGTGGGGCTTTTTAGGGCATCCAGACATGGCCCTTGGTCTTCCAAACATTTTATTTCCTTCAAGGGCACTACCAAAAATTCTAGTGTTCAAACATGTGCAGAGCACACAAGAAGGTTGAGAACCCTCATTTCATTTACCCTGGTTTTCTCTGCTTGGCTAATTGGTAATTGCCATCAACATACGCTGAATCCTTTTTTGGGTAAAAATAAAATGGTCTTGAATTGGCTCCATATGAGTCTTGCTTATCTTTTAGCAGACGGTCATGCTCTGCTGGGTCATGACCACAGGTGGTCTAGTTATCATAGCTTTTGCTTTCTTTCTCCACAGGCAGAGGAGGAACAATCTATGCGTTACTATGATGCCGCTGAGACCATAAAACGGCTCTCCTCCTTTCTCCCTATCATAAAAATATCCTTTTCCACTTAATTCTTTTTAAGAACCATACCACCCCCTTCTGTTCCTTATAATGCTAGTCAAAGAGTTTAAATTGATTTACTTGGAGCCAGGTGTGATTTTATTTGACTACAATTATAGGATTCTTGCCTATTTGAAGCACAGTCCTAGAGTAATGGTTCCCATAGGACCATATGATCGCATAGAAAGCTTGTTAAAAATGCAGATTTCCTGGGTTTGATTCTGATTAGGTAAACCTGGGGTAGAGCCCAGAAATTTGCTTTTTAAGTTACCAAATTGTCCTATGTTGATGCAGAAGACCCATTAAAAGAGTCAGAAATACTGCCCTACCAGCTTCAGTTTATAAACTGCCTCATACACTATTACCAAAATGTCCTCCTCGAGTGTTTATGTATTCCGTAACACAAGTTAGAGAGGAGGACACAAGTTTTAATTTTTTTATTTTTGCATCTCACTTAGTAGGCTTTTCTGATGCCAGTTTTATCCACATCTTCCTCCATACATGGTGTGCAATAATGGTTATGTTGTCACTGCTTGATGGGAAGATGGTGTGTAGAGAAGATTCTAGAGAGATGAAGCTAGTCAAGCGCAAGAAAAGGAAAGGCAATATTCAGTTTCCCAACCTTGCCATCTCTTGATCTTTGGCCCTGGGGTCCTTCTTCAAGTCTTTAAATCAGATCTTCTATGTAGCACATTGAAGAATTTTGAACATACCCACTATGGAACTCACAGCAGATTTCGGCAATGGGTTAAGGGCATCTGGTGATAGCAATGTGACATCATCTTGCATGTTCACATGTCACTATTAATTTTGTTTAAAGCTAAAGGAATGCACATAACTGTCGACTAAAATTGCCTACCTGAGTCTTGAGCATTTCTTTTTCATCAAAAGGCTATGTGTCCATATGGAACAACAGTCAAAGTTAACGGTCAAAGTTTTTTGAGAATACTTCTCTCCCAGGTTAGCAGTTAGATTTCTATATTTTACTTTGGGCTCTATTCTTGATCTAGTATCTAGCACTGAATTCTATCCACTGCCAAGATTCTAATTCCTAACTGAAATTGTGCAATATATGAGTGCACAAAGCAAGAAACACAAAGTGTGTGAACCAAGAGGCTTTAGAGTACATCTAAAGCTAGAGACGTCTCAACATGGCTCAGCAAGTCCAAAAGAAAACAAAAATCAAAGGTCAGAGATACACAGGAACCAAGCAAGGAAGCAAAAACCAGATCATACAGATATATCGGAATGCTTTTTAATTTAAATTCAATTAGCCAACGTATAGTACATCATTAGTTTTTGACATGTTCAATGATTCATCAGTTACATATAATACCAAGTGCTCATCATATCACCTGCCCTCCTTATTGCCCATCACCGAGTTACCTCATCCCCCCCCCCACCTCCCTTTCCGCAACCCTCAGCTTGTTTCCCGGAGTTAGCGTATGGTTTCACTCATGGGTGGAACATAAGGAATAGTGCAGAGGACAGTAGAGGAAGGGAGGGAACACTGAAGGGGAAGAAATAAGAGAGGGAGATATATTGGAATATTTAAAGGTAACAAAGGCAAAAGTACAGGAAAGCTCAACACTAAGAGCTCAGGTAAGTGGTCAGTAACCAAGAGGTCTGCCTACGTGGGGAGCATCAGATGCAAAAAGAATCCATTCAGGACAATCAGCTGTCCTGGTCCTGTCCACTCTCCCAGAAGCTGTCCAAGGCTTCTTAGCTATATTCTATTGAGAATAATCCCAGCATTTAGCCGGGGGTGGCGGGGGGTGGGCAGGGGAGTAATGGAAAGGAAGATATATGATTGGGGAATAAGAACAAGTCTTACCCTTTTTTAAATTGAAGTACAGTTGACACACAGTGTTACATCGGTTTCAGGTGTACAGCACAGTGATTCAAGAACTCTATTCATTATGCTATGCTCACTGCAAGTGTATGCAGCCACCATCTGTCACCATACAGTGCCATTACAGTACCGTTGACTATACTCCTGGGCTGTACCTTTCATCCCTGTGACTTCTTCAGTCTGTAACTGGAAGCCTGTAGGTCCCACTCCCCTTCAGATGGTATCCTTAAAGCTAGTCCTTTTAAATTCAAATGTGCCTGAGAAGTAATGTGGAAATGGGAAACAGAAATTTCAAGGATTTCAGTCAGGCATCCTGTCCTAGGAGAAGCCATCCTGGAATTCTCTGCCTGGGTTAGAAGCCCTTTCCTGCTCTCATGGCATCCTTCTCTTTGACCTACTACGCCATCGAACACACCCTGTGGTGATGGGCCATGTCCCCACCCAGGCTGCAACCATCTTGCAGTAAGTATCATGGCTTCTTTATCTTTATATACCCTCTAGATAGCAACTTTGCAATAAAGGCTTATCGAATATCAATAATTACCTTTGTCTTATCAGATCACAAGTCCCTTATAGACAGGAAATGCACCTTTATGACCCTTCATAGGCACAATATTCCAGTTGACAAATTAGATGAACCTTCATTTACTGGTCTTTATTCTCTTACAACTCACTCAAGTAATATCTCAGGGACAGGTGCTCTGCAGGCACACCAAAGAAGTCCTCCTACTGACACAAGAAGCACATTCCTCAGACTGAACATTTTGCAGAAAGTGCTTGGCTGAGTTAGGGGCCAACTTTCAAGGGTTTGAGTCTTTTGAACACGTTCCAAGTCGCTTTATTTTTTATAAGGGCCCTTGGTCATTGTTCAAAGAGGCAACATCGCATAGCAGTTAAGAACTCGAGACAGACTGCCAGAGTTGTATTCCGGCTTCTCCACTTACTATTTGGTGACCTAAAGCAAGGTACATAACCTCTCTGTGCCTCAGTTTTACCATCTGTGAATGGGGATAAAAGTTGTTGAGAGAATTAACTACAACTACTGATAATTTTTTTAAGGTACTTAAAGCAGTACCTGGCACATAGTATGCCGTATAAATTATATAAAAATTAGCTACTGTTATATTTTGCTTTGCCAGATACCATTGATTACCTTAATCAATAATTATAACATCCACAATATATTTGGGTCCTTCCTCAAAACATTACTGCTCTCTGTATTTGATACCTTGTCCCAGTTTTGGTAAAAGATATTTTATTATAAAAATAAGCAAATATGCTAAAAACTGAGAATAAAATATGCATATATTATTACTTCATTTGCCATAAAAATGAGCTATAATAACTTCCTGAATTCATCATATAAAATTTCAAGAATTTATCTGAAGAAAGTAAGAGGTATTGAGGAAAGTGTTTATCTTTTGTCTTAATCGTTTCCTAGGTTACTAAACCTGAGGTCATTATTGTTTGTACAGGAAGAGAATCTCTTCTGGAAAATTTCAAAACACTGCCAACATGTTTTCTGATCATCCCTACTTCCTGTGGTGGGGTTTAAAGACCACGCCAACTTTCATAACTGCTGAGATTTACAGAGTGAAGCCTCATTTGATAATCTTGCAAAAATCATAGGCGGTACTTCTCTTCCTTTCCCAAATACCACATATGCCAGCTTTTACAAATGTTAAAAAGAATTTCCAGCCAGCCCCAAGCTGGCTCCAAGCAGGTGCACAACGCTAGTTCTCAGCTCCATCTCCAGGGGAGCCTAGGAAATCCCTCTCTCCTCATGATTTCCCCTAGATCCAGTTAATCAGCCCTGGAATCTGTTTTACTGGAGAATGAAAATGTTTTATCTTCAGGCCTCCCAGGTTCTGACTAGTATCTCTGGTATCTAAATAATGAAAAGTGGGAAAGAATGGATCGATAAAAATTAAAATTGTATTTCCCTAAAATGATCAAGAGTTGGGATGTAATTAAAAGTTGGCCCTAGTGAGTGTTCCAGCATTAGCAATTTTTGAAGATTTTTGAACAGAAGAAAATACCATGAGACTAAATTCACACTTGAACATAACTTGATTTTTCAAAGACCCCTGTTGTGCTCTGTGATTGTCCCCAGGAAGAGCAGTCATCGTCTAATAGAATCAAAAAGTATAGGCAATAGTATCATAAACGAGTCATTTATAGCATCCTTTTAAAGTTGCTTTTTAAATCCTTGTCTTGTTTTTTCTTTAGTTTGCCGTTTGCCTCAAGTTGAGGGGAGAAACAAATTCCACTTATTTGAGGTTTCTGTTTTTTTCTGATTTTCTTCATGTTGCTCATCTTGCCCTTTAAAAAATATCTTTTTAATTTTATGTAGCTCGTTTTGCCCTTTTTGTCGAGTACAACGTGCTTAAGTCCACTTTATGGATGTGTTAATAGGCACAGGCAAGCCAATAATATCTCCTTTGTAAAATTGCAAAAATAACTTTTTTTTTGAAAGTCCAACTATCTCCCACTATTAGAAGTAGGGAGCACATTTGAGTCAAAGTCCTCTTCCTCAGAAACTCTGTTGTTGCCATGGGAAGACTGTGAAAATGCTCAAATGCGGGCATGCTGTAATTAGAACCAAACCGTGGGCTTTATGGGGCCTGTCACGATGTTTCTAGGAAGCTGGTTCTGCGTTGGCTCAGTAAGACATCCTTTTCCTACCATCATGACTCACTTGTGACTTCCATGGCTCTCCCCACCCCCAATTCACCCCCCACTTGTTCTGGGTGGAAGAATGCCCAGATGCTCCAGAGGCAGATGAGTAGGCGGGTGTCCAGTCCGCTAACAAGAACACACTTCTAGGCATTGTAGAAGTAGGGCAAAGGGTTTTGCTGGGCATATTCAGAGCTAATGATGCGATGGGTCTGTGTTAATCATGCACAGGAGACTCACTTCTTTGGCAGCCCTAACCCGCTCCCTAATCCGTCCAAACCCTCCTCTTCCTCCCTCCTTTCTTCCTTTCAGGAAAGCATGTGCAAGTTCTCCCCAAAACGATGAATCTCTGCTCCTGGGGGAATCTACAAGTCAGAAATGCTTTTAAAAGGAAAGAGGAGCCAAAGTCTTTGCATAAATAGGCCAGCTGCAGAGCCTCAAGGCAGGGAGTTGGGGAGAAAACTCCTTGTGGCCAAGGCCCCAAACCTCCCAGCTGCCACTTATTTCCATTGTCTGCCCACAGCCCCAAAGAAGCCAGCCCACACCTCTGTGACTGTACCCGCTGTCATTTTCAGGAAAAGAGCTTTTCTGAGTCCATCTTGGCATTTCTGTGAAATCGCAGAAATAATTCATTGAATCACAGAACTGAAAGAGATGATCTAATCACTTTTATTTTTAAAACTATGAAAACGCAGTCAGGAGAGGTTATCTGACCTGCCCAAGCTCACGCAACTCGAGCTACACGGAGCGAGAACTAGAATCTGCATCTTTTTATTCCTCGTCCTTTGCCTTTTTATGGCCCGTGAACTTGGGCAAGCAAAACCTATGGCAGACATGCTCTTTTCACCTCAGCTCTCCTGCTATGGCTCCCTTTCGCTGTCTCTTGTCATTTGTGTCATGGGTAACCAGCCTACTGTGGAGCTGAATCTGATTATGAAGACTTATCTGCAGCAGTTGTTAAAAATAGAAATTCCTAGGACTTTCCCCGGGAGATTCTGGGATGGGTCTCAGGAATCATTTAACGAGTTTCCCAAGTGAGTCTTACGATGAAGTCATTTCAGGGGAAAACATGGTAGAGCAATAGTCAGGAAAAAGGAAAAATCTGTTTGATGGGCAAGGTGTCCGAACAAGACCAGAACAGAGAGATGGAGGAGACCAGGAATTTTGCCTCCTCGCTGCTTTTTTAGTGGGTTAACCACTAGACCACACTTCCTCTCGAATAGAGGCAAGGAATTAAAATCAAAGGTTTACCACTGATTCATGCTGCCTGCTAATGTTGCTTATTGCGCCACGCTGTGACCCAACTCTCTAAGGCTTGGAAACAGATGTGGGGAGCGAGCAGCCTGAGTTACTGAGAGATGGGGGAGGCGGGGAGAAGGCAGACGGCCAGAAAAAGGACTTCCTCTGCTGCTAAATTTCAGGCAGGAGTGGAAGTCAGGCTAAATTGTTACCATGCAGATCTGGAATCATTTTTGCAATCGCCTGGCTCCAATTCCAGGCTTGTGCATTCTGCAACAACTGAAAACTTGGTAATGCTCCTGACCTGACTTTTGCCTCTGCCCTTATCTGAATGCATATTATGAAGTTACACTTTCAGCTTGACCGTCATTTCATTACACAAGAAAGTTTGGTTACTCTCCTTGCCCCACAAGCTCCCTCCCCACGCACACTTTTTAACAGGAAGTAAAGAAGAGTTAAGCAATTTGACCAAGGTTACACTAATCTCAATATTGTGGTGGTTTGATCAAGAGTGCAACCAAGTCATTTCAGCTAGGCTTTCCAGACTCCCTTTCAATATATTCTTAGAATCAGACAACTGAAAAAACTGCATTTATTTTCTCCCAGATGATGAATACTAAAATGTGCCCTTAAACATGCAGTTTACCACGCCAGTGTTTGTCAAAAGTGCATAACTTTTCAATGTTAAGTGATTGATTCTAGAAATAGTTTTTGTGACTTCTTTACTAAACAGGAAGCTCTGTGAGGATGGGGCAGAAATTACAGCTTCGGTTTTTACCAGACATTGCAACTGTAGCAGTGGTAAACTTCCAGGGGGGGTATAGAAGCTGGATTTTAGGTCCCCAGGAATTAGGATTCCCAGATTTAGCAAAGAAAACTACAGAATAGCCAGTTAAATTTGAATGTCAGATTTTAAAATAGTATAAGCATATCTCGTGTCTTATTTGGGACATACTTATACCAAACAATCATTCACTATTTATCTGACATTCAAATTGAACATTCTGTTGTTTAATCTGGCAACCCTAGAAAGGGTTCTCCCAGTTAGCACCAAAGTCTTCAGGATTCCCTCAAAGGTGATTAAAATGTAACCATTCCCTCCAGATTTACAGGGTAGTGCCTGAGGAAAAAGCAGTCATAGTACATTACGATAAATTATAAAACAGAAAATGCAAAGAGGTCCAGAATCACAAGGCAAGGAGTGACCAAATAAGACAATGGTGGTCATGAAGGTTTCTCAGAGTTGGTAACATTTGAGCTTGATCCTGAAGGATAAGTAGCTCATCAGACAGATATGGAGGCTTGAAAGAGCGTTAAGTTCAGCGTGGCTGGAGCATTTGATCTGTGTGTAGAGGACTAGAGGTCAGAGTTGACGGACATCAAAGGTGAGGTTTGGAAGGTTGGCTGGGGTAAACTGGTGAAGTAGCTTTGTGCCATGCTGCAGAATTTGAAACTTATTTTGATGGATAGGGAAGCCAGCAAGGGTTTTTCAGCTGAGTGGCATAATCATTTCTGTTTTTGAAAGATAATTCTGGTGGCAGATTGGAGTGGGCAGAACTCGTAGGCAGGGAGACCAATTAGGAGGTTATTGAAATAGCCCAGGCAAGAAAAGATGAGCTTATTTCAACTAAGGCAGCAGTGGTGGAAATAGTCAAGGAAGCAAAAATTTCAGACATTTAGGTGGTAGAATCAATACCACTTGGTGGTGATGGATGGGCAGGAAGATAGAGGGTGGAGTTAATGTGGTGTAAGTCTCCAGACAAATGAGAGGCGTTATTTTTACTTGGATTGTCTATCTGTAGAATGGACCGATAATACTTACTGTATTTACTTCATAAGGCTACTGTGAAGCTCAATTAAGATCATTTATGTGAAAGTGGTTTGTCAAGTATACAGAGCTATGAAAGTGTACTGTTGTTAGATGAACATGCATCTACCTCAGTAGACAGTGAACTTTTTCAGGGCAGAGGTTACATTTTATTCGTCTTTGGCATTCCCTAACATAGTGCCTTGAATGTATAGGTAACCAACACATGTTTAGAGCATTGAATCAAATTTAAACCTCTGCCATGTCAAATAACAAAACACAGTGTGTTTTGTTTCTTTACCATCTTGTTGGTGTGTGTCTGGAAGTATATAATGGACCCAGGTTGGTGAAAATACCAGCAAAATCAGAGCCACAAATCCCAGGAGAAATACCCACTTAAATAATGCTGATGCTGAAGGAAATCTCTTTCTCTTTGTTCATAGATAAACTAAACACTGAGGGCCATCTTAGCTGCCCAAACAGGTTTTCCTCTTTATATAAAGTATTTAAAATCCTGTTATAAAGTATTTAAAATCCAAAAGAAATTATCTGCTTAATCTGTTTCAGACATCACCACTAGACCCAGCTTAGTTTAGGTGGGGAATACTCTGGCCTTCTCTCTGTATCCCAATATCTAGCACTGTGCCTGTGTTCAATAAGAGTGTTATAACTGAAAGAAGATTATAATTTCCAAATTAAGTTCCACTCAGACTTTGAATATGACTGACTCTTCTCACCAAGCAAAAAACTGTAATTTGGGGGTGCCTGGGTGGCTCAGTTGGTTAAGTGACTGCCTTCGGCTCAGGTCATGATCCTGGAGTCCCGGGATCAAGTCCCACATCGGGCTCCCTGCTCGGCGGGGAGTCTGCTTCTCCCTCTGACCCTCCCCCCTCTCGTGCTCTCTCATTCTCTCTCTCTCTCTCAAATAAATAAATAAAATCTTTAAAAAAAACCTGTAATTTTGAATTTTATTGCAAAATATGGGTAGCACATTTTCAAATAATAATTCCATCAGATTTTTCTCCTCCTAAAATAAATCCATTTCCCTCACTCTTTTCCCTTTTTCCATTTTTTCCCCCTCATTGATTCAGCTATTTCTTAGGCTATTCTGATTCCAAGAATAATTTTTTACTACTTTCCTATAGCTGTTTTTCTCTCCATTTAGATCAAAATAATGTAGAGAGAAGCATAGTGCAAGTCTTCTGTTTCCACAGGTACAAATTATTGTATTATTATTTTATTAACTACTGCTCATATTTATTGAGCACATATCATGGGTCATTTATTACACTAGAAGATTTAGATCTCATTTAAATCTTAATCCTATAAATAGCTCATACTGTCCCCTTTTTATATATGAGGGAACTAAGGCTTTAAAAAGATTAAGTAAGCTATTCCAGGTCAAAGAATTTGACATAGTCAGGATTCAGACTGGGTCTTGCTAATTCCCCTATAATTTCCTACTTACTAAACCAATGATTCTCAAACCCTAGCAACAATTTCCTGGAGGGCTTATTAACCATAGATCGGTGGGTCTCACCTCCAGAGTAATTCAGAGTGATTCAGTAAAGCTGGATGAGACAAAGAATTTATAGCTCTAACAAGTTCCGGGGTGATACTGATGTTGCTGATCCAGTGAGCACACTTTGAGAACCCCTGAACTGAACAACACTGTCTAATATTGGCTCATTATTGTGCTCCAACTCTGTGACAGTCATTGACCTGAGCAATGAGGATACAAAGATGAGTGAGGCACTTCTTGCACTTAGGAGTTTACAGTCTAGTTGAGGAGATAGATAAGTAAACAGAGCATCAATAATATAAATATGGTAAGTTCTGTAAAGTTATATGCATGACGTGCTAGGGAAACACTGAGTGGCAAACCCCAACCGGTGGGGGGGGGAGGGGGTGGCCAAAGAAGGCATACTGGAAAAAAGTAATTATTTTATTTAAGATTTTATTTATTTATTTAATATATAGAGAGCACAAGCAGGGGGAACTGAGCAAGGAGCCTGATGCAGGGCTTGAGACCAGGACCCTGGAATCATGACCTGAGCCAAAGGCAGAGGCTTAACCAGCTGAGCCACCCAGGTGACCCTGGAAAAAAGTAATTCTTAAGCCAAAGTTTAAAGAATGACCAGGAGCAAAGGAAAGAAGAAGGAAAGATGGAAACAGCATGTATAAAACACAGATATTATATGTTTGGTATACTAAGAAAATTATCAGTAGTTTGTTATAATTAGAGTGTAAGCAAATTGCAGGATGTCAGAAGGGGTCTTACATGTGACCTTGAGTTTAGATTTTATCCTTGAAGAAACACCTGAAATGGCAGCCATGTAAAATATACACTTAACATCATACTTGAATGGTAAAAGGCTAAATGCTTTCCCTCTAAGATTAGGTACAAGGCAGGGATGTACACTTTCATGACTTCTATTCAGTATTGTACTGGAGTATCTAGTCCGTGAAATGAGGAAAAGTAAATGAATTAAAAAGTATCTGGATTGAAAAGAAAGAAATAAAACTGTCTATTTGAAGTATAATTGTCTATCAATAAATCCTACAAAATCTACAAAAGTGCTGCTAAAGCTAACAAATGAATTTAGCAAAATTGTAGCATATAAGATCTACGAAAGTCTATTATATTTACATTTAATAGCAATAGAAAATTGAAAATTGAAATTTAAAAAATATAATTTACAACAATATTAAAAATACTTGAGGATAAATCTGACAAAAGTTGTATATGACCTGTACACTGAAAATGACAAAACATTGTTGAAAGAAAGAAAACATAAATAAATGGAGAGAAATATCATGTTCATGTATCAAGAGATTCACTTTTGTTAATGTAAATTCTTCCCAAATTGATGTATAATTTCGATGCAATCTCAGTGAAAATCCCACCAGGCATTTTCGGCATTATGAATTTCTAAAACTCATATGGAAATGTAATGGATCTAGAATAACCAAAATAATTTTTAAAAAGAATAATAAAGTTTAAAAACTTACATTATCATTCAAGATTGATCCTAAAGCATTGGTAATCGAGACTGTGTGATGTTGATGTAGAAATAAACATATACATCAATGCAACCGAATATGGAATACAGAAATAGATCCACACATGTGTGGACAACTGATATTTGACAAAGGTATGAAGGCAATGCAGTAGAGAGAGGACAATGTTTTTCCAAAAGGTACTTGAATAGTTGGATATCATATACAAGAAAAATTAACTTCAGTTCATACTTCCCACTATATACAAAAATTAGCTAAACCTGGATCAGAGAGCTATTTGTAAAACCTAAAACTCTAAAACTTCCAGAAGAAAATCTTTGTGACCTTGGATTAGGTAAAGATTTCTCAGGTACAACAATAGAAGCACAATTCATAAAAGAAAAAAAATTTTGATAAATTAGACCTCATCAAAATTAAGAACCTCTGCTTTTTGATGGAAGCCAAAGGGCTTGTAACTTAAATATATAAAGAACCCTCAAAACTCAATAATATAAAAACAATCCAATTTAAAAATTGGGCAAAAAGTTTGAACACTTTATTTTTTTAAAGATTTTATTTATTTGAGAGAGAGAGCACACAGGCAGGAGGGGGAGGGACAGAGGAAGAGGGAAAAGCAGACTGCATTCTGAACAGGGAGCCTGATGTAGGGCTCCATGCGGGGTTCGATCGCAGGACCTTGCCATCATGACCTGAGCTGAAGGCAGATGCTTAACTGACTGAGCCACCCAGATGCCTCTTGAACAGACACTTTACCAAAAAGATATACAGGTAGCATATAAGCACATAAAATGATCATTACTCAACATCATCAGCCATTGAACAATTAAAACAAAACCACAATGAACTGTCTCTACATACCTATTAGAGTGGCCAAAATTTTTTTTGCAGATGCTTAATGACTGAGCCATCTAGGCGCCTCTAGAATGGCCAAAATTTTTAAAAGACTAACCATACCAAGTATGTGGAGCAATTGGAATGTTCCTGCCTCATGGGTGGGAGTGGAAAGTAGGATGCCACTTTGGAAAACAATTTGTCAGTTTCTTTAAGTCAACTATACATTTACTATATGACCCAACTGTTCTACTTCTAGGTATATCATCAAAAGGGGTGCCCATACGGAGACTTGTACACAAATGTTCAAAACAGCTTTATCTGTAATAGTCAAAAACTGAAAATAACTCAAATGTCCACCAATAGATAAATGGATAAACCAAGTGTGGTATAACTATGTAATGTAATTGTTCTCAGCAATACAATTGAGTGTACCTCTCATACATGTAACATCATAGATGAATCTCAACGTTATTATGCTGAGAGAAAGTAACCACAAAAGAAAAACAGTACATACTCTTTGATTCCATTTATATAAATTCCTATATTATAAACTAATATATAGGGACAGAAATCAGAACAGTTGTTGCCTTGGAATGGGGAGGATGTGGGGAAGATTGAAAGGGGATTATAAAGAGCACAAGAAAATTTTGGGGTCTAATAACTATATTCATCATCTTGATTTTCATCATGATTTCATGGGTACACACTTATTTGAAAACTTATCAAATGTAAATTTCAATGTTTATCTTATGCCAATTTTATTTTATGCCAGTTTATTTTGTCAATTATACCTCAGTAAGTCTTTTTTTATTTTTTTTAAAGATTTTATTTATTTGACAGAGAGAGACAACAGCACAAGAGGAAACACAAGCCGTGGGAGTGGGAGAGGGAGGAGCAGGCTTCCCACTGAGCAGGGAGCCCAATGTGGGACTCAATCCCAGGACCCCGGGATCATGACCTGAGCTGAAGGCAGACGCTTAACGACTGAGCCACCCAGGCACCCCAGTAAGTCTTTTTTTAAAAAGAATTTATCTGTGTTGTACGTTTTCAGTGTCTAGAATAGGATAGGATATAACTCTGTTCTATAATCTATTTCAAGTAGTATACAATTTCTAGACATTATTTATAAAGAAAAATATAGACCTATGTCTATAAATCACAATATCATTGTCTCTTACCCTAATAATCTCACAGAAAGGTCCACCATGAATCAAAAGGCTGTAATTGTAGTTTTGACTGACATTGCCCAACTGGATGGCCTCAGAAATCAGCACAATACCTCTAAGCCTAGTTTTCTGCATTCCTAACATGAAGGCATTGGATGGGTGAAGGGGCATCATATTACCTATCTGTGCTCAGCGGGTGGGTGGAATGAGGAGGATAGTAAGAGGAGGTAAACTGGCAAAGTTCCAAAACCCCTTCTCCTTGCTTAGGATTGAATATCTGTCCCTCATCCCAATTCATATGTTAAAGCTTTAATTTCTTTTGTGAAGGTTTTTGGAAGTGGGACCTTTGGGAGATAATTAGGTTTAGATGAAGTCATGAGGATGGGGCCCCCGTGAGGGGTTTAGAGTCCTTATGAGGAGAGGGGGATACCAGAGTCCACTCTCTCTCCATGCGAGGACACAGCAAGATGGCAGCCAGAAAGAGAGTCCTCACCAGAACCTAGCCATGCTGCACCCTAATCTGGGACTTCCTAGCCTCTGGAACTATGAGAGATAAATGTCTGTTGTTTCATCCCTGCAATCTATAGTATTTTATCATAGCCACGCAAGCTGACTAAGACACTCCTCCAACTAGAGTGGTTCTGCTTCTACCAGTTCTGTGTAATGAGTTTGTCTATAAAGCTTATTTTGAAGAACCAATTTTGATGGATTTCAAAAGAAAATATACAACTATAGTAGATGTCCTCCAAAATGTCCTCAGGGACCAAATCCTGTGATCCTAATTAGGAAAATTCAATCTGCTAAGCATCTATTGTGATTCTTCTTTTTTTTTTTTTTTAAGATTTTATTTATTTGACAGAGACAAAGCGAGGGAAGGAACACAAGCAGGGGGAGTGGGAGAGGGAGAAGCAGGCTTCCCGCTGAGCAGGGAGCCCGATGCGGGGCTCGATCCCAGGACCCCGGGATCAT